>NC_142794.1:26520941-26628451 GCF_049724085.1 Artemia sp. Qi Xiang Cuo | reverse complement strand
GGAAATACCCAGTAACGCTTCGATCTATTGACATTTTTGAAAGGGCTAATGCCCACTTAAATATCGGCGTTACTGTGCTACAATACGAAACTGAATTTGAAGATGGAACTCGCTCTAAAAAAAAGGGGGTGGTCTTCCCAGTAAGGGGTCCCTCAGTTGATTTGGTTAAACACTGGGTTTGGTTGCTATACACGCCACCTAGTGAACCGAATGTAATCGGGCATTTTAATCCGCTCACTGATAACAGTAGCGGTCTGGGGGGTGTGGTAAGGATCTAGGGGAATGTATCTACTGTCCAACGTACCTGTCACAATTCTATGGTAATATAAAAGTATGGACTTACATGAAGCACTGTAGCTAATATGGCTCCCAGACAGTGGAAACGGTTTCAGGGGATAGGGCTATTCTACGTTTCAAAAATTTTCAAAATACCCTTCTCCAGTGCAACAAAATATCTTTGGATTGTGAAGCTAAGCTGGTGGAGGTGAATGACCCCAAATTTCCAAACCGTATCAAAGAACATCAGGCTATTGCAGTGTCCTACGCCCACGCGCAAAGAGATAGTTCTAACACCATGCGGGTGTTAGAAATAGTTGAAACATTGGATGAGGGGCCCGAGTGCATGGTCAAGGCATTGACTAAACTGATTGGCACGGCTAATGGTGCTATTTCTCGTTTGATAAATACCAATTATCCAATGGTGCTGTCTGTCGAGGATCGTCTCGCGATTAAAAATCAAAAAATCTGGTGGGTTTGGACGGGGGAGAGTGCAGCGGTGGAAACGGGGGCAACAGGCAACCGTGGGGGGTGGGGCAAAGTTCGAGACCATGACCTTTTGTGGCAGGAAATATCCTCGGGGGTAGTAATTTTAGAGGAGTTGCGCATCAATCGTGTAATTTGAATGTTAGCCAGCAGTTTTTTATCCCTGTTTTTATTGATAACTCCAATTATGATTTAAAATTTATTGTACCGGAACTGGCACGTATGCACCGGGAAGGAGGGGGAGTAGATTGTCCATGGGTAAATAGTTCATTTAACTGTAACATCATTCCCAAATCGGCTGAGAAGCTGTTGCTTCTTGAACTGAAATGGCAGGTAGTGGATAATGGGCATACGTGTTGGAATAAAATCAGGTTTTTAGATTCCTTTAGTTTTTTTCCCAAGGCATTGAGTCAATTGATTCAAGTGCAAAAAAGCGACAATTTTGATAGCTTTCCCTTGCTTAAACAGCACTTTCCAGACAGTGAAATGTATGACCTGTTGACCTGCAAAGGTATAGACGCATACGATTATTACTGTTCTGGCGCACGCTTAAGTGAGGAGAAACTACCTCCAATTGAAGCTTTTTACAATTCACTGACCAACAGTGAATGCACAGCCGAGGAGTATGAGTTTGCCAAGAAGGTGTGGTCCAAGGGGATTGTAAAAATGGGTGGGATTATTGTAGACTGTACTTGGCCAGTGACGTTCTAACTCTGTTGGATATACTCTGTAAGAACACAGACCAGATCTATTCAGAGTTCGGGTTAGATATAGGCTACTATTTTTCTACACCCCATTTAGTGATCGATTTAATTTAAAAAATTAGCAGGGAGGAAAGCGGCCTAAGCCCCGACATGGCACAACACCTTTTTGGAGTGCGTTCAATGTGGGGGGGGTATTTTTTTCAGGGGGACCGCGGCTTATCAACTGATCCGAGCGGACAAAGCACCGGTGCAAGGTCATATGCAGTGTTCTCGGACATGAACTCGTTGTACCCCTCGGCAATGTCACACTACTCTTTGCCGTGTGGGAACTATCAATGGCTTGAGAATCCTTGTGAGTTCCCCGACATTACCACCGTCGAGGACAATGGGCCACAAGGATGGTTCTTTGAAATTGACGGTCACGTTCCGCTGGCGCTTCACGACTTAGTCAAAGATTTTGTCTTTCCCTGTATCAATCGGCCCGTGAGCAGGGACTCTCTGAGCCCCTACAATCGTTCATTGGTTGAGGATATGGGGATGCACTGGACTCCCTCCAAACAGAAACTGATTGCTGATTTGGACCCTAAAGAGAATATCGTTGTTCACCATGTGCTTTTGCACTGGATGGTGAGAAACGGTTTCAATATCACTAAAATACACAGGGTCCTGCAGTTCAATCAGCGACCCTACTTGAAAACGTTTATCGACACCTTTTTCGATAAACGCTCTAATGCAAACTCAAAGGTGGAGAATGAAATGTATAAGCTCATTCTAAATTAAGCGTTTGGCAAAATGTGTGAAAGCGTTCGTAATAGATCTCGCTGTGACGTCGTGACTGACCCTCTAGAGTGTGCACAAATTATTGCCGACCCCAATTTTACATCGCTCTCAGCGAATGTCAAGGTCGATGTTGTTGTTGTTGACACACTTTGATTACGCAATCAAGTTCTCGGAAATCCACTTCCCCTTCGATTACGCAATCAAGTTTTCGGAAATTCACTTCCCCCTCGAGTCCTAAATCAATAACATTGTTTCCCGTTAGAATTCAATGCGCATGTGCAACCTTCGTCCCGGAGTTATTACACATAGAAACATCAAATAAATCGACCTTGGAAAAAAGAGGTCATTGACCCCATTAACCACGTGGTCTCCCTAGGGAGGCTATGCCCTTATTTGGGGTGCAAAAAAAGTTGTAGGTGGCAGCAGGGGTGAGCAATGAGAGTCAATAAGGCCCTTCTACTCACGGGTAACATTACCAAAATCAAAGTATCAGAGTGGTTAAATTCCTTATCAAAATTCATTGTCGGATACATAGTATAACATTGACAAAATTTAAGTACCAGAGTGAATAAATTCCTTATCAACATCCTTTGTCGGATACATAGGATAACATTGACAAAATCTAAGTATCAGAGTGAATAAATAGTTTATCAACATCATTTGTTGGATACATAGGATAACATTGACAAAATCTAACTATCAGAGTGAACTAATACTTTATCAACATCCTTTCTTGGATACGTCAGATAACATTGACAAAATATAAGTAACAGAGTAAATAAATTCATTATCAACATCTTTTATCCAATTCATCGGATAGCATTCACAAAATCTAAGTTTCAGAGTGAATAAATCCTTTACCGACATCTTTTGTAGGATACCACGGGTAACATTATCAAAATGTAAGTGTCAGAGTGGATAAATTCTTTATCAACATCTTTTGTCGGCTACACAGGATAACATTGACAAAATCTAAGTACAAGAGTGAAAAAATTCTTTATCGACATTCTTTGTCGGATACAAAAGATAACATTGACAAAATCTAGGTATCAGAGTGAATAAATTCTTTATCAACATCCTTTGTAGGATACATAGGATAAGATTGACCAAATCTAAGTATCAGAGTTAATAACTCATTTATAAACATCTTTTGTCAGATACGGCGGATAAAATCGACAAAATCTAAGTATCAGACTGAATAAATCGTTTATCAACATCCTTTGTTGGATACATAGGATAACATTGACAAATTCTAACTATCAGAGTGAACTAATCCTTTATCAACATCCTTTGTTGGATACGTCAGATAACATTGACAAAATCTAAGTAACAGAGTGAATAAATTCATTATCAACATCTTTTATCCAATGCATCGGATAGCATTCACAAAATCTAAGTTTCAGAGTGAATAAATCCTTTACCGACATCTATTGTAGGATACCACGGGTAACATTATCCAAATGTAAGTGTCAGAGCGGTTAAATTCTTTATCAACATCTTTTGTCGGCTACACAGGATAACATTGACAAAATCTAAGTACCAGAGTGAATAAATTCTTTATCGACATTCTTTGTCGGATACAAAGGATAACATTGACAAAATCTAGGTATCAGAGTGAACAAATTCTTTATCAACATCCTTTGTAGGATACATAGGATAACATTGACAAAATCTAAGTATCAGAGTTAATAAATCATTTATCAACATCTTTTGTCAGATACGGTGGATAAAATCGACAAAATCTAACTATCAGAGTGAATAAATTCATTAGCAACACCCTTTGACGGAGACATAGGATAAAATCGACAAAATCTAAGTATTTGAGTGAATAAATTCTTTATCAACATTCTTGGTCAGATACACAGGATAAAATTGACAAAATCCAAGTATCAGACTGAATCAATTCTTTATCAACATCCTTTTGTCGGATATATAGGATAACATTGACAAAATCTAAATATTAGAGTTTTGAAATTCTATATCAACGTCCTTTTGTCGGATACATACGTTAACGTTAACAAAATCTAAGTATCAGAGTGAATAACTCCTATATCAACATTCTTTGTCGGATACTTAGGATAGCACTGACAAAATATAAGTATCAGAGTGAATAAATTCCTTATCAACATCCTTTGTCGGATACATAGGATAACATTGACAAAATCTAAGTATCAGAGTGAATAAATAGTTTATCAACATCATTTGTTGGATACATAGGATAACATTGACAAAATCTAACTATCAGAGTGAACTAATACTTTATCAACATCCTTTCTTGGATACGTCAGATAACATTGACAAAATATAAGTAACAGAGTAAATAAATTCATTATCAACATCTTTTATCCAATTCATCGGATAGCATTCACAAAATCTAAGTTTCAGAGTGAATAAATGCTTTACCGACATCTTTTGTAGGATACCACGGGTAACATTATCAAAATGTAAGTGTCAGAGTGGATAAATTCTTTATCAACATCTTTTGTCGGCTACACAGGATAACATTGACAAAATCTAAGTACAAGAGTGAAAAAATTCTTTATCGACATTCTTTGTCGGATACAAAAGATAACATTGACAAAATCTAGGTATCAGAGTGAATAAATTCTTTATCAACATCCTTTGTAGGATACATAGGATAAGATTGACCAAATCTAAGTATCAGAGTTAATAACTCATTTATAAACATCTTTTGTCAGATACGGCGGATAAAATCGACAAAATCTAAGTATCAGACTGAATAAATCTTTTATCAACATCCTTTGTTGGATACATAGGATAACATTGACAAATTCTAACTATCAGAGTGAACTAATCCTTTATCAACATCCTTTGTTGGATACGTCAGATAACATTGACAAAATCTAAGTAACAGAGTGAATAAATTCATTATCAACATCTTTTATCCAATGCATCGGATAGCATTCACAAAATCTAAGTTTCAGAGTGAATAAATCCTTTACCGACATCTATTGTAGGATACCACGGGTAACATTATCCAAATGTAAGTGTCAGAGCGGTTAAATTCTTTATCAACATCTTTTGTCGGCTACACAGGATAACATTGACAAAATCTAAGTACCAGAGTGAATAAATTCTTTATCGACATTCTTTGTCGGATACAAAGGATAACATTGACAAAATCTAGGTATCAGAGTGAACAAATTCTTTATCAACATCCTTTGTAGGATACATAGGATAACATTGACAAAATCTAAGTATCAGAGTTAATAAATCATTTATCAACATCTTTTGTCAGATACGGTGGATAAAATCGACAAAATCTAACTATCAGAGTGAATAAATTCATTAGCAACACCCTTTGACGGAGACATAGGATAAAATCGACAAAATCTAAGTATTTGAGTGAATAAATTCTTTATCAACATTCTTGGTCAGATACACAGGATAAAATTGACAAAATCCAAGTATCAGACTGAATCAATTCTTTATCAACATCCTTTTGTCGGATATATAGGATAACATTGACAAAATCTAAATATTAGAGTTTTGAAATTCTATATCAACGTCCTTTTGTCGGATACATACGTTAACGTTAACAAAATCTAAGTATCAGAGTGAATAACTCCTATATCAACATTCTTTGTCGGATACTTAGGATAGCACTGACAAAATATAAGTATCAGAGTGAATAAATTCCTTATCAACATCCTTTGTCAGATAAATAGGATAGCATTGACAAAATCTAAGTATCAGAGTGATTAAATCATCCCTCGATTTTGTGAAATGTTGTAGGATCCTTTTGATGCTAACTTAGACCCAACTTGCTGAAACTTAGATTTTTTTAATACTATCCGATGTATTGGATAAAACATGTTGATAATGAATTTATTCACTCTGATACTTAAATTTTGTCAATGTTATCTGACGTATCCAACAAAAGATGTTGATAAAGGATTAGTTCGCTATGATACTTAGACTTTGTTAATGTTATATGCCGTATCTGATAATTGAATATTGATAAAGAATTTATTCACTCTGATGCTTAGATTTTGCCAATTTTATTCTATATATCCGACAAAGGATGTTGATAAGGAATTTAATCACTCTGATATTTAGATTTCGTCCTTGTTATCCTTTGTAGATGACAAATGATGTTGTTAAAGAATTGAATAACTCTGATGCTTAAATTTTGAAAATGTTATCCGACGTCTCCGAAAAGGATGTTGGTAAAGGATCTAGCGTCGCAGTACGAATGCCCCCGTCTGTGTCTGTTGACCATTACCTCAAGTCCAGAGAACCAACATAATAAGACCGAGGTCCTACTCCATCATTCTATGCTGTGATACTCAGGCGCGATGCACCTCACTCTGATACTTAGATTTTGATAAAGTTATCAGATGTATTAGATAGAAGATGTTGAAAATGAATTTATTCACTCTGATACTTAGATTTCCATGAGATTTATCCCTTAGTTGATAGGAAATTAATATTTCAAACCTTCATCTCTTTTAAATAATTGTTTTCAGAAATTTAAAATAACTATTCTCAAGCCATCCGTCCAAAATAAAAAAAATTAATACGTATCTCTTAATGGAGTTACCATTCCCTGAGATTCATCCCTTTGTTTATAAGCTATTAATATTTTAAGCCTTCATCTCTTTTAAATAAAACTCAAGACATCCCTCCAAAATAAAAATAATATGTATCTTTTAATGCAGTTACCATTTCCTGAGATTTATCCCTTAGTTGATAGGGAATAATATTTCAAACCTTCATCTCTTTTAAATAATTCTTTTCAGAAATTTAAAATAATTATTCTCAACTCGTCCCTCCAAAATAAAGAAATAATATGTGTCTCTTAATGGAGATACCATTTCCTAAGATTTATCCCATAGTTGATAGGCAATTAATATTTTAAGCCTTCATCTCTTTTAAATACTAATTTCCAGAAATTCAAAATAATTATTCTCAAGACATCGTTCCAAAATAAAAAATAATATGTATCTCTTAATGGACTGCTTCAGATCTCTGGGCTGTATTCTCTAAAATATATATTTCCTCGCTAAAGGTATCTCAATAATAAAGGATTCACCTATGCCAAACTTCCTTAACAACTCTCTGAAATTATACTTAGTGGAGGGAAATTGTACCCTTATTTTTATTATAATTTAACAATTTCAAACAAATAAACGAGAATGTTAAAAGAAACAAGTAATCTCTTTACCCAAAATTTACATAAGGAGAAAAATATGGCCTTTCGGGATTTATTTATCAGCCCAAACCAATCAAATCACAAAATGCAGTTACTAAATTTGTCCAGCATTTCCTTGTCCCCCCCTAAAGAGTGTAATCTCTCATTACCCTATATTTTCATGAGGGGAACAGTAATGCCTTTCAGACATTAAATTCGTTGTGCAAATCAACATTTCTCATCAAATCACAAAATCCGGTTACTAAATTTTTCCAACATTTCGTTTTACCCCCCCCCCCCCAAAAAAAAAAATAGAACGTAATTTCTCATTACCCAAAATCTATATGAGGAGAAAAATATGGCCTTATAGGCGTTATTTATAAGCCTAAACTCATCAAATCACTAAATTCAGTTACTAAATTTGTTCAACATTTCGGTGTGCCCCCCAAAAGAGCGTAATTTCTCGTTACCCAAAATTTATACGAGGACACAAATATGGCCTTTTGGGCGTTATTTATAAGCCTAAAATCATCAAATCACTAAATTGAGTTACTAAATTTTTTCAACATTTCGTTGTGTCCCCCAAAAGAGTGTAATCCCTCATTACAATAAATTTTCATGAGGGGAATAATAAGGCCTTACAGGCATTATTTATAAGCCCAAACTCATCAAATCAATAAATTCAGTTACTAAATTTGTCCGACAATTTGTTGTCCCCCCTATTTTCATGTTTTTTGTAATCCATTTGTACTATACCTTAAATATTTACAGAGTAAAAATTGTGTATGTCGCAAAATGGGATACTGATTATTCTACTGCTTATGAACTATGTGAAGAAAGTAACTCTAGTATCGAGAGAGAGAACCTGAGGAATTATTTTATGGAACTGATTCAAAAGATGAAACGTATATTGAACCTGTAGGTGAAACCCCATAAACAATGATCTTTTTAATATCCCTAAACTGACTTCTCCTCCCGATAAACTTTCTTCTTTGGCCCAGTGACAAGCTTTCTGCCTTCATTTCAATTAATAACTCTATTTAATTTTTTTTTTCAAATTCATCTTAAAAAAAAACTTCACCTCAAATGTCCTACTGTACTCGAACCGCAAAAACAATAAAAAATATGAAAAAGGGCTTAAAATGAGCAAAGTCTAGACTCTGTAGATTCCCCTGAAATTTTATTTCCGTTTCTCAAGTTCGCCCATTACTTTGGACCAAAGAACAATCCAACGTTTCATGAACGTCTTCAAACTGTATATAGTCGTTTAAATTAACTGGTCTGAAAATGTGTTTGAAATAGGTGTTTCGATGTGTTTAATTTTTAAAGTGGTGGTAATTTCTTTATAATATTTATTTTTTGGTGGATGTTTTCATGAACAGCTGAATCGTAAGTGCCGAAGGCTAGTAAATAAAATTGTTATAATGAGGAAACATTTAGGCCATGGGGAGCTTTAAAAAAGTTAACATTCTAAATGTCATATTTGATAGTGTTAAGCAAAAAAGTGTCAGAATTAAATGTCAAATCCGTTCGCTTGTCTAATTCCCCAAAGATGAGGTCTGATATGACGTTCTGATAACTTTTTTCTTACACATTTATAACTCTTAATGGAGCCTTTATATTGAAAAATTGGGGGGGAGGTGTCCTCAAAAAGTTGGAGGGAGGGGGCCCCATGGTGGTTAGGGAGAGGGGCCCCTTTGACGTTGAGGTCCTTGATGGTTAGTGTCATTGATGGTTGCGGTACTTGATGGTTCATACCCATAATCATCTCACTAGTTGATTTCTAAGGATTTCTAAGGATTGTTCTGAATTTCTTTATTAAAATTCTTTTCTTGGCATCTACATCTTTATTAGTATCAACTTTTTAGTAAAATAGAATGCTAAAGCATATTTTCTATTGACAACACTGGTCAATGGTACTTGTGTATTATATAGAACACAGTCGAGAAGTAAAGCTAGGTCAAGTCACTAGGTCATCTTGACACCGACGACTCTATTACTTTCAACTTTTTAGCATACTCCTTTGCTAAGCAATAGTTTATATCGGTCACATCCCATATTGTGTACTTGGTTATTATAACGAACACAGCCGAGAAGTAAAGCTGGGTCATGTCACGTGATCTTTTCTTGGTGCCTACGGCTTTATTACTTTCAACTTTTTAGCATACTCCAATGCTAAACAATATTTTATTTGCTGCATCGGATTATACAAACCACAGCCACGAAATAAAGCTATGTCAACTCACTTGTCTCACTCTGTTTCACCCAAATCATCCTCTAAAATATCTCAAACTGTTTCGCCCAAATAATCCCCTAAAATGTTGATTAATCTGTTTCGCCCAAATAATCCCCTAAAATGTCGATTAATCTCTGACGGTTCCTTTGTTCTGAAAACTGTGCGCTGATATATTTAAATTCCCAGGAATCTGGCCTGATGGCACCTCATCCCGGTAGTATTGTAACTCTCTGATTGGTCTAGAAAAGTCCTTTACCAAGGACATTAAATCTCATCCTCGACTGGCACCCTTCCCCCTACTCCCGGGAGATGTAAGGTTCTTATGAAGAAGTGGTCTTGTGGACTTTAGAGGAGGCTCATTTGACTGGAATTGTGTACTTCTAGTTCCATTTTAAGGGTCAAGCGTAATGGAGAGAAAATAGCTCCCCCCTCTCCCTGATATCCTCTTTTCCCCAAACAAATTCGATCGAAATTATTAGACAGCCATTTTGTAGCCAATAGTTCAGAGAAAATATATCAATGTCTTCAGCAATCAAATATAAGAAATATTTTGGTGGACGTTGAAATAAATCAAAACAAACTATGAGCAAGTGGACTTTCAAAAAGGTGACAAAGCAATATCTCAAGAACATTTTATATTATTAAGTTAGAGTTTTAAGAGTAAGCTGTGGGGGAGTTTGAACTAGCCAGAAAGCAATATGTGTATACTTTTAGTAATACAACTACAGTTACTGCAACTAATGAAGATTAGAGTATTAAGGTGAAACTTCTAAGAAGGGTTTAGGGGGCGTTCCAATTAAACGAAAAAACTGTATACAGTTAGGTTTTCAAAAAGGCAAATAAGCAATATCATAGGCAGCACCGCTCTATAATGGCTAGAAATATCATTGAAACGTTTAAAGAAGCAAATTAGATTCAAAATTAAAAGTTCTAGGGTCCTTTCTAAGAGTAAAATGATATTGGAGGGCAATAAGCCCTCCTTCAACACTTATAAGACAACTATTTTGTTGAGCATAGTAGAACGGTCCAGCAAATATGTCCTTAGCGATATTGGGTATGTCAAACCCCCACAATTATGCCAAACTATGGATTCTTATAAAAAAAAACGAAAAGATATTTTTTTTTCATGAAAATGACTTTGTCAATAAAAAACGAACACAAATTGATCTGAAAAAACTTTTTCTACAAAACAAGTTTTTCAAAGAAAAGTAAAGAGCTCCAGTAAGCCAAAAATGGACAGAAATGAAGTCAAGTAATCATCCAAGCGTAAACCTACCACAAATCAATATCAATAAATAAATGAAACTCAAAATGAACAGAAATTTAAATAAATAGCGGAGTCATACTCGAAACGAGCAAAAATTAACATTAGTATGGCTGATGACCCCCATGCCTTCTCAAGACCACAAAATAATTTGTGCTTTACTGAAAACAAAATATGTTCAAATGTTTTCACTTTTTTTTACTTAAATTAGTAAAAAACTTTTTCTACTCATTTTTTTTACCCATTTTTTTTTATTTTAAGGAATAAATATCAGCATAGGTAAAAAAAACTGACAATCCACGTTTATTTTTTTTTCAGTAAAGCCTAAATTATGTTCTTGCCTTGAGAAGGCATGGGGGTTGTCAGCCCTAGTAATGTGAATTTTTGCTCGTTTTGAGTTTGACTCGGCTATTTATTATAATTTATGTTCTTTTTGAGCTTCATTTAATTTTTGATAGTGATTTGTGGTAATTTTACGCTTGGCAGATTACCGTATATGACTTCATTTCTGCCCATTTTTGGCTTAATAGAGCTCTTTTATTTTCTTTGAAAACTTTTTCTGTGGAAAGTTTTTTTAAATTAATACAAATATATGACACCGTCGTTCAGCCGGGGGGGGGGAGGTTGGCGTCCCCCTTGCCCCCCCCCCCTTGTGGGCGTCCAGGGATGTTGCGGTTTGAGCCCTATAAGTGATCGACAAGGGTCATGAAAGTTCACTTCGGAACTAGAGAATCCTGGATTTCTAAAGTTTTTCTGATTGTCAAGCATCTACTTTACCTTTCCATGGCAGAGGAACTCACATATTGTATCTGAATTTTAAATGTGAGCTCCCTTTGTCTGAGTTGCTAAACGAATTGCAAAACATAATCACAAATTTGAATTTTGCCGAATTAAATGGGTGTGAGCAATAAAAAAAAATTTCTTCCTATCTGCCGTCTATTTTTGTATTGTTTTATGTCATTTATGGTGTGTTTTGTCTATTTCTCTTGGTTCGATCAGTTGGGTCATTTCCTTCTTTCTTTGTGTTGCTGGTGTCTTTATTTGTGAATGAGGTCGTTTTTTGGTTGTTTTTTTTTTGCATTATGAATTCTTCATCCTTTTTATTTTGTTTCCGAAAAAATATCGAAATCAATAGATGGATAAGTATATAAACAAATAAAATTATGCTAATATTGTGATGTAAAACTTTGTAATTTTTATTTATCAACTTATTTTGCAGGTTTTGGAAACGTGGTGCTTGAAAATGCATGGGTAAAACTAAACCTAGCAAGATATCCTCAATTGCCAATTCTGTCAATATATCTCCCGGCCCTGATTGTTGTTATCTCATCATGGCTGGTATTCCTTTTGCCGGACAGAGAAGCAGGCACCAAACTGAGCATTGGAGTTACTTCATTTCTTACTCTTTTAACGATAACAGCCTATGCGGAAAAACAAATCCCAAAGGCACCATACGTCAGGGGTCATGATTTGTTTTTTGGTTTCTGCTTTGCAGCAATGTTTTTTTCATTAATTGGTAAGACAAAATTTCAATATTTAATAGGTAGATTCAGTAGGTTTCTTCTTTTATAAATTTCAGTATCTTATTGCTGTTGCGAAACTGTTTTCTTTGGATTTTAGGGTCGTTAAAAGTCAGTAATAAGGGAACTCACTTCCTCAAAAATTTATCACTAGAAAAAAATCCCTTCAGAAAATTATCTAGTATAAGGCCCTTTCAGTAGTTTTACTACTGATGACGGTCACTGTATATGTGACCGAAATATCTGGTATTTTTTGTGAATTTTCTATACACTGTCTATTAAAAAGGATTTTGTCCCTATTTTGAACTTTTATTTTAAGGCCATGCAAAGCTTCTGAGTTGGGTAAATTTTTTTGGGGTCAAGTATTTCAAGTTCAAATGAAAAGTGCAGATTGAAAAACTTTAGATAGCCAAACCTTTTTTGTCTTTGCTAAGAAAAAGTGACCCACCGAAGACTCATTCCCCTCTTTTGCATCATCTAGTTCTTATCTTCTTGATAAAAATTGTTATTTTTTATATGTAGTCAGATTCTCGGAATCTCATCACTGGAATTAAATGTCTGATGTGGTACCTCTGATACCAAAGTCCATCAATATAAATCCATCGTTTTTACTAGTGCATACATTAGCATATTTACTTTCATTGAAAAGCATCGTTGTTTCTTCCTGCCGACAGTAATATGGAGTCTAAGTTGAGAGTTTTAAGGAGCCGGAGTATAGACAGAGGAGTAGCCAGAGGTTTCAGTGCCCAGGAACTTTGTCATTTTTTCAAAATTCAGCCCTTCGCGCCAAACAGTCTGATCTATTTTAAATTTGTTTGATTACGCAAATTCAAACAGATTATTTTAGATCTTTTATCAGTTTTTGACCAATTTGTTAAGCCGTTTATAAGAAAATATTTGAATCTCATGATTCAGGTGTGTAACTTGAGAATTTTGACACAGATGGTTGATGGGACTACTTGAGAACAGTAGAAAATTTAACCGTAAAGCCTTAAGAAAATTATTGTCTGCTTATTACAATTGTTATGCTCTATATATTTCTATATTTTTTCCTCTTTCACAAACGGAAGACATTTCGTCTTTGAAAGTTCAATAATTCCAATGCTGCCAATATTTCTTTTCTTTTTTTCTCCATGGTAACGTGATGGGAAAAAATGTTTAAATTTTTAGGAAATGGGGTTTTTAACAGCTTCTGGATATTAGCAATAAAAAGTTTCTTTTGTTTTCCCGTTTTAAATGTGAATTTATCCTTTATAACTAATGTTTTATTTCTTTTCTTTATACTTTTGTTGTTTTTTTTTATTTTTACTTTTATGTTATTAGGAAGTTGTAGCAATTTTCCTTTCATTCTGGACACATTGTCTACAGCTGACCTATTTACTATTTATATAGTAGACTGTTCCTCCAACTGAATATTTACATAAATTTCTTTTCAGAATAAAATTTCACTATTAAATTCATTAAAATCAGAGTTACCAATCCTCAGGTATTTTCAAATGGCGATTCTTCCTCCCTTGACGATTTGGAAAATGAAGTTTAGAATTTTCGTTTGCTTTCGGCAAGATACCTTTCTTACCTAGGGTACAGCTTCTGTTGCAACCATAATATCCTTTTACATAATTGATGTTCTATATACCTCAAACACCTTTAAGAATTACATGCAAAAGAGTTATCCTATAACTCACCTGAATTACCGCCTTTAAGCTATACTATTCTTTTTTAATGGATAATTTTCCCTACTCTGACCAACATAGTCCCTATAGTTTAAATATATTATTAACACTTTGAAATGTACTGTGATTCTTTTATATCTCCGCCAATTAATTCAATTAATTCCACAAATGCCCCATTTCATCTTTTCATTCAGCTTATATGTAACATAGTTTTCTCTTAACTCTATTATTAATTACTGTTAGCCGCCAGTATCCCAAAGACTATAATACGTCCTGTTTCAACTTTCTAATCTCACTTATGATTTCTTATCCTAATATACATGTTTATTCGTAAATAATAATTGTACCTCATCCTAGTAAGAATGGTAACATATATTTTCGCCCCTCCTTAAAGTGTCTAGTAGTATCAACTCAATTCTAGTGACAATGCTAAATAATGGCCATGTTTTTCACTATCAACAACGTTAACATACAAAACCAGACTCCCCACCCCCAACAGGAAGCTTTTCTTCACCTATTATTAATTAGTTTCTTTTTGCTTAGAAAAAATATTTCTAGTATTGTTTTATGTATTGGAGGGCCGACAAAAAACAAGTAAATTTTCGGCCAATTTACATATTATCAGTGTTTGGTAAAATATTTGACCTGTCTATGTTATCTGATCTTAATGCTTTTTTAGAATATATACATTTCTTTCACAATTTTAAAAATTGGTTTCCTTGCGTAATACTCAACGAATAAGTGTGTGTAACTTTTTTTATAATCTGCGTTAGATTTTGAATTAATTCCTGCTAATATATTTCTGGATATTCAAAACACTGTTGATTACTTAGCCAACGAAATTCTTTTTTCGAACCTGTGTCAGTTTGGTATATTGGGGAATATTTAATCGTTTGTTTAATTGTTGTTTTAGGGGTAGATTAATTATTCTTTATCCACTGAAGAAATGAGTAACGATGTTTGTAGGAATCAGTTTTAGGGTCCGTGTCATTTCCAGTCAATGTAATTGATTTTCTTCATACGGTGACAAGAAAACCTTAAGAGTATCCTTAGTTAAAAATGTAGGCATATTAAAAATGTATGGAGCTAGAGTCAAATCGATGATAATATACAAATCTAGTTCAAAGAACCTTTAGAACAGGACTCCGAAGTTGGAGCTCTACGGCCCCCCTCCTTAGTAATCATTTCCAGAGGGTAAGGTTGATATTTGATGCAAATTTTTAGGCATTGTTGAGGTATTTCCGAGGACCCTTAACGAAGATACAACGTTTCTTTTAGTGTAAGTTAGATTTTCACAACCCCCCATCCTCCATGCTAAAAATTCTATAACATCCCCATCTTAACTTTTAAACGTAGAACATGTTAATCCATGCAATTCACACCGCAATACCATTATTTGACTGCCCTCACACCCCCTACCAATCATTCCAAAGACATTTTTCAGACTTTTTTGTTAAAAATTATGCCTTAATCCGGTGATTCAAGTTTTCCCAACCTATCCCTACGTGATACACCATGTCAATTCACACTTCCGTCACATTACTCACCTTACCATCCGTCATCAACGTGGCACCACGTCTCATCACCCCTCTAGGATATTTTCAACCGTTTTCACTCCGAAAATAAGCTAGGATATCTAAATTAAACATTGTATTTTTGAAGAGCGAGAAGTCATCATTTCTTTGCTACAGCGTGATACTCCTATCAATTTACGCCACAGTACCCCACTACTATTGCTCTGTGGAACCCTCTGCCATCACACCAGCATTCCTAAGAGATTTTTCAAATATTCTTGTTAAACTTTTTGTTTCAACCCATTGATTCTTTTTTTCGCAAGCCAAGTCATTTATGATGCTCCAAAAAAACACATCACACCACCATGGCATTACGCGCCCGGGCAACTACGGGGAAATTTTGACTATGAATATTCAAGGTTTTAGGGATTTAAGCAATTATCTTCAAGATTTTAACATTTACCTCATATATTTAATATTTTTAGGGCTTATGGCCCGAGGTTTGAGAATTGCATTTTCCATATTTTAATATTTTTACATATTTTTTACTATTTTTCTGGGGTTTAATAGATCCAGGGAATGAAAAAATTCAGCCTCGAGTTAGACGTATGACTCAAGCTATCTTTATGGTGTTGTGTAGTGGTTTTTCGTATCATTGTTACCTCCATTGATGGCTCAAAATGAATTTGTAAGCTTTCTCGTTTGAATCATATGATTCAGGATGTATTCATAGTGTTTTGTCGTGCTTTATCTTGTCAGTTTTACCTCTCTTGATGTTTCAAAGTGCATTTTTTTCAAAGGAAACGTATGATTCAAGATAATTTTATAGTATTGTATCGTGATTTACCGTGTCAGTGTCACCCCTATTGATGTTTCAAAATGCATTTTTAAAGTTTACTCGTTTGGAAAATATGATTAAGGATATTTTTTGTAGTTTTGTGTCGTGCATTATCTTAAGTGTTTTACATCTGTTGATGTTTCAAAGTTCATTTTTGAAGTATCTTTTTTGATACGTATGAATCACGATGTTTTTGTAGTGTAGTTTCAGGGTTTGTCTTGTCACTGTTACCTCAGTTGTTGTTTCAAAGTTCATTTTGGAATTATTTCGTTTGAAACGTGTCACTCAAGATGTTTTTATAGTGTTGTTTCGGGGTTTGACTTTCATTTTGGAAAGTTTTCCGTTTGAAATGTATGACTCAGAATGTTCTTGTTGTGCTGTATCGTCGTTTATCATGCCAGGGTCACCTAAGTTTATACTTTCAAAGTTCATTTTGGAAGTTTCTCGTTTGGAACGCATGTCTTGGGAGATTGCTGTTGTGACGTGTCGTGACTTTTCTTCATTACAACTCTTGATGCTTTCAAGGCGCATTGCGGGAATTTTTTCGTTAGAATCGTATGACTCAGGGTTTATTTATAGTGTTGTATCGTGGTTTATCTTGTCAGTGTCACCTCAGTTTATGTTTCAAAGTTCATTTTGTAAGTTTTTTTTTTTTTTGAAACATATGAATCAAGATGTTTTATGTACTGTCCGGGTTTTACTTGTCACTGTTACCTCACTTGATAGTTTTGAAGTGCATTTAGGAAGTTTCTCGTTTGAAACTTATGGCTTGGGATATTTTTGTAGTGATTTGTCATGCCTTCTCTTTGTTACTTTTCTTGATGCTTTTAAAGTGCATTGTGGAAGTTTTTTCGGTTGAATCGTATGACTCAAGATGTATTTATAGTTTTTAATCGTGGTTCATCTGGTCTGTGTTACCTCTGTTAATGTTTCAAAGTGCATTTTGAAAATTTTATTGTTTAAAAAATATGAGTAGTGTGAATGTTTTAATAGTGTTGTGTCATAACTTATCTTGTCAGTGGTACCCCAGTTTATGTTTCAAAGTTCATTTTGGAAGTTTTTTTTTCGTTTGAAACATAGGATTCAAGATATGTTTATACTGTCCTGTTTTGTCTTGTTACTGTTACCTCACTAGTTGGTTCAAAGTGTGTTTTGGAGATTTTTCGTTTGAAATAAATGACTGAAGATGTTTTTCTAGTGTTGTATCGTGGTTTATCTTATCAGTGTAACAAATATTTTGTTAATACTATCAAATTTCTCTTGGAAGTAACAGGTTTTTTCTTAATTAATTAAAAAAAAAAATTTCCGCAAAATACCTTTTCCAAAGAAAAGTAAAGACCATTTTAAACTAAAGCTCAGCAGATACAAATACCTGTTAAAATTCAAACTAAAAACGACCATAGATTACTATTAAAGATTAAATGAAACCCAAAACGAACAGAAATTAAATAAACAATCATAGCAAAAAGCATACAACAAGTAACAATATAAATTAATTAATAGACCTAAAAGCGACTAACCCTTAGATTGAATATGAAAGTCAAGCTTAAAACGAAAAAAAATATTTTGCTATTGAATTATAAATGAAATAACAAAAAAGTACAAAAGAAAATATTTGTCATAAAATTGGTTTTTAGTAAAGGGCCAAGGACGCAGTAGGCTATAGACATTTACAGTGAGAGAAGGAGACGGTACACAAACTCTTGTTTGTAGGGATTTTTATTCGTTTCAAGCTTGATTTGCATATTCAGTTTAAGTTTATCTCATTTTAAGATTTATTTATTCATTTACATTAATATCTACTGTATCTTTGTTTGCATTGATTGTTTATTTAATTTCTGTTTGTTTTAATTTTCAAAATATAAGCAAAATATTTTTTTTTGTTTTAAGCTTGATTTTGATATTCAAGCTGAGCATTACTCGCTTTAAGATCTATTTATTAATTTATTTTATTACTTGCTGTATGTTTTTTGCTATGGTTGTTTATTTAATTTCTCTTCGTTTTGAGTTTCATTTATTCTTTAATAGTAAGTTCTGGTCTTTTTGAGTTTGAATTTTAACAGGTATTTGTATCTAACGAGCTTAAGTTTAAAATGGTCTTTACTTTTCTTTGAAAAACTTATTTTTTGGAAATTTTTTTAATTAATTTTTGTCCGTTTTTGATTGGAAAAAGTTTCAAGGCTTTGAAAATTCCTTATTTCAAAGTCAAACTTTAAACAAAAATCTTTGAGTCTTTGAGTCCTTTTGAGTCTTTAAAATTGAACTAGAACTTTTTGTTTTGAATCAAATGAGCCCTCTCTGAAGTTTATACGAGCATCCCTTCTATAAGAACCATATATATCCCAAGAGTACAACTTACAACGCCTGTTCCTGGGCCCTGGGGGTCGTGTTGACCCTCGAGTCTTAATATCTGATGTATGAACTATTTAAAAAAAAATGGTCACCTCACAATTTTATAGCAGGGGTTTAAACTGATATCCGATAAAACCAAAGCCGTGGAGGACAGAATGGGCTAGTTGCCCTCCGATCTTTTTTTTACTCTGAGAAAATGAACTAGAACTTTTAATATCCATTCAATTGAGCCTTTTCTGAAGTTTAGACGAGCTCCTTATATTTTTGCCAACAAAACCCTTCTTAGTTCAGATATTTTAGCGAACTTCAAATTTTCTTCTTTCTAACGAATTTAAACTTATATGTTTTTGTAGCTAAACCTTCCGCGTTTCAAGAACGATAGTTGTTCTAAAACTTCAATTTCTTACCCCAATTTTGGTAACAAATCATTTAGTAATTCTAGAATATAAAATTTTTTCACGTTTCCTTCCTTTTAACAACCTTGAAGTTTCAAACTTTAATGACTAGACCTTTACAATTCCATGAATCTCAGCTTTTTATAGAAATTCTACAAATCTTGTTGTCTATCTTTGAAAAAGAAAACAATTTGTACTTCTTGAGTTGTAACAACTTTTGTATTTTCTGGCTTTTAGTGACTTTGAATTTTCATGTCTTTTTAATTACACATTTTGTATTCCAAAAATATTTGCTTTTTCTCATAAAAATCAAATGTTATTATTTTGTTTTTTGATAGCAAAAAACTTCCCAATTTAAGATTTAACATATTTGTATTTTCTTCCTTATAACAACTTTGAAAAAACGACTTTATATTGTAAGGACTTCCTTCTAATGACTTTATATTGTAAAGATTTATTGAAAACTGGGATTGCTTGCTACTGCAAGTTCAGACACTATATATGAAACTATGGTCTAATTATTGAAATTTCGGAATTATTTATTAATAAACTTATATTTCATCCACAAGAACCGGCTGAAGTTAACCGAATATTCATTGAACACAAAAATTTGCCGAAGAAAGTCAATACGGCGAAATTCATAACTCTGAAACCAATACGGCAGACTCAAAAATGCGGAACTCAGTGAAGCTCAATATACACACATAAAAATTCACTATGAAAAAATTTTAACTTCTTGAGTCAATATACTCACCAACAGAACCTCACCATACACACCTCAAATTAGATATAACAAGTTTTAACTTTGTTGAAACTATACAGGACACTCAACAATAAAAAACCTATCACATATATAGGGGGACACCATATAGTCAACAAATTATCATGCCTAATAAATTTTCATCAAGTCACAATCATAAAAACAGATATTTTACCCACTAAATTGTATTAAATAAGCCTAATATGGCGAAAATACGTGAATAAAAAGTGAAAAATACACAAAGTAGATAAACCTAATTGAAAAAGTTGAAAATCTACCCGGAGAAAGTTGTTTTGTCTCCATAGAAATAAGGAGAACTGATACATTGACTACCTTCTTAAAACATAAAGAAGCCTATTTTTGGGTGTCTTCATTAAAATATAATTGGAATAGGTTAATGCAAGTGAAATTAGATTGATGTGCAACTTGAAAGATTTTTATTAGTTTTTTTTATAGTTTCATGTATTGTATAATGTATTTTTCTATTCTGGTTATTTTTAAGAAGTGAACATAAATCCCACTCCCCCTCCCACAACAAAAAATAATATTAATAGGAATTTTCATATGTTTTACTTGAGTTTTCATAATTTCACATATAGCTTACTGAATTTGCAAGTTTTAAGGATTCTTATAAAGTATTTCCCAAACAAGATATGGAGCCTTAGCAAACCTTCTAAAAATTTAAATTTTTGTCAACAAAATTCAGCTTTTTGTTCAAGTAATTTTTTTGCAAATATTGTGCCTAACTTTTCATTCTTCTTGACCTTCCCCCTAGGTTTTCATATTCTTCAATTATTGTCCTTAATTTTTCACGTTTTTTCATTTTTCAAGGAATTTACGTTTATTTATTTTTGATCACATGATTTTATCATGTCAATTTTTTGCTCATTTCGTCTTTAAAATTTTTTGTCATTTAGTTCTTACCATTTGCAATTTCTGTCCACTTAATTTTCGATTTTATACTGTTTCCTAAGTTCTTACCATTTTTATTTTATTTCTGAGTTTTCGCATTTTTTTTCAATTTGGCTCGTCTTTTTCCGGTTTTTAATTTTGTCCCTAATTTTTCACCTTTTTTAATTTTTTCTCTTGTTATTTCGTCTTTTACAGTTTTGACCATACGTATTCACAATTTTTTTCATTAAAATTAATTCAACTGTTTCGCAATTTTTTTTTCTTTTTCGGTTTTCATCCTCAAGTTTTTTTGAATTTTTCAATTGTTGTTCACTTAATTTCGTCTTTAAAATTTTTGTTTCATAATATTTTATTCGGGTGGCTTCGTATTTTTCAGTTCTTGTTCACATGGTCTTGTCAATTAAATTTTTCACAAAAGTTTTAAAATGTACTGCTTTTATGAGGGTAAATTTCTTACCATTTCAATCTTTATTCAACTGATGCTGTCTTTTTGCCATTTTTATTCATGTAATTTCTATTTGTTTCAGTTCTACAACCTTTGTTCATTAAATTTTGTTTCAGTTTGATCCCTTAGTTTTCACGATCTTATTTTTGTTCGTGTAACTTCGTCTTTTTGAGTTTTTTGTGCTCATCTGCTTAACCGTAAGAATAAACATGGAAGAAATGAGATTGGTTACTAAATAAAAATTTAATATAAACGGCCACCTTGGATACGGAATTTTTTTTTTACTAACTAGCAAGAATAAACAAAGGAAAACAAGAGTGGCTACTAAATGTCAAATGTGTTATAAACAGGCTCCTCAAATAAGGAAAACTTTTCCATTTAACTGCAAGAATAACAAAATCGTTGAGACGAATCTGATAAATTCCAAGCACTTGAGATACGCTTGGTTTCATATTTCAATTAATTAAAAAAACAAAAAGTTTTTCTGAGGGAAGTAAATAGCGAAGTTGAAACTTAAAATGAACAAAAATTATTACTTCACAGCCTATCTGACATACATTAATTAAACTAATGCAAATAAATCAACTGGTGATATTTCTCTGTGTTTGTAGGATTACAGAAAACTAGCACTTATCTAACATATATCAACAAAACTAATACAAATAAATCAACTGGTGATATTTCCCTGTGTTTGTAGGATTACAGAAAACTAGCGCTTTAGTGAAAACACAAAAGCCAAGTATAAAAACAAGAATATTGATTTAGGAGTCAAAATTAAATACGTAGCTTCATAACAATAAACTAATCTATTTAAAGTCATTACACATCATATAGAATATTGGATTGATTTATCAGGTTACATCTTGGTCTCAACTAGTATTTCCCGAAATAAAGAACATATCAACCGTAATATGAACTCTAGAAATCCAGTTATTTCTCTCTATAAAACGAAGAATTTTAAGTTGTGATACAAATTCTAAAGCGAGTATGTAGTCCTAATACTAATAAGATTTCTTCACTTCAATCTTGTCTACAAAATAATCATGAAATGTCCTTTTCAGATCCAAAACGACAGTCAATCATTGAACCAAGCTTATTGTGCTGAAGTGATGCCGCATTGAACGAAAAATATAAACATAACAACAATCTAAAAATGCTATAATTTTATACTGTTAAAAGTGTCCTTAAAAGGTTACCTCCTATATTGTTTTGTGTTTTCAGTAAAGCGCTAGTTTTCTGTAATCCTACATAGGGAAAAATCACCAGTTGATTTATTTGCATTAGATTTTCTGATATACGTTAAATAGGCTGTGAAGTAATAATTTTTGTTCGTTTTAAGTTTCATCTTTGCTCTTTACTTCCCTCGGAAATACTTTGTTTTTTTAATTAATCTTTGTTTGTTTTTGATTAAAATTTAATGTAGAAACAACGCTGCCATGATCTTTTTTTATTTATACCGAATAATGTATGTTCGTTTTAAGTTTTAATGTCTATCTTTAGTTTCAGTTGAAAATCTATTTTTAATATAATTTCTAATTATCACCGATCTGGGAGAGATAGGACACCTAGAAAATACTGTAAACAACCTTGACAGCTACGAAAAACTTTCAGTCTATGCAGAATTTATAAGAAGCCCGTAAATTATAGCTTTTGAATGAGCCATCAAGCATCTCTCTATGATGTTTTGGTATCCCGTTAGGCCTGTTGAAAGCAAAGAAAGAAAAAAAAAACAACAAAAAAACGGGAGAAAGATCAGTGCTACCGATGCAAAAAAGTGATTTTCCTTGTTTTTCATGGAGGGGGACTGTAATTTCCCTGTACAAGGTTTTCAACCACGTTGATTCCAATGGTACACTTTTCATTTTGATCTGACGCCATTTCTAAGGGGTTTGAGGCTTTTTTGAAATCACCATAAATATCCTTTCGCAATAAACTTTTACTTTTAAGACGAACCAAAATAATAGTTAACATTCCTGAGCCAATGTTAGATGGGAATTTTTTTTCACTAGGCGGTGTTTTTCAAAGCACATTTTTTTCACTTTCGGTAACTATGGGCTGTATTTCGCTCTTTACTAGGTTGCAGCTACCGCTGCAACCATTATACCTTGCCGGGACACGCTTTAAAAAATGAGCCTACAAAATGACTAAAAAAACAATAACGGATATCGATACCGTTATTCCTGATACGATACATGCGATACCAATACGTCCGATACCGATACACGCAATATAGTTACGCTCAATACCACATACAGCCCTTCCACAGGAACTATGGAGGGCCATATCATCGTCAAAACCATATATGTTGAACCTTTGAACTATGTTAAACAAAATGGCTATCTCGAAATTTTGGTTGGATGACTTTGGGGGCGGGGGCCGGTAGAGAGGGGGGCTAGTGATCCTTCAATCTTTTTGGTGACTTCCAAGGGGCACTTACAAATTTAATTTCCTTTCAAATGAGCTATTACGCGTCTCTCTGTGATGTTCTGGCCATCCTCTAGCCCTGCTAGCAAAAACGGGAGACAGATCAGTGCTACCCATGCAAAAAAGTCATTTTCCTTAGTGTTCAAGATGGGGGACTGTATTATCCTACAAAAGTTTTTGGACCATGCTGATTCCAATGGTGCACTTTTTTTCGATATGACGCCATTTTCAAGGGGTTTCAGGCTCTTATTTGAAATCATCATAAATTTCTTTTCGCAATAAACTTTTACTTCTAAGATTAACCGAAACAATAGTTATCATTCCTGAGTCAGTATGAGATTGCAATTTTTTTTCACTAGACAGTTTTTTTGAAAATACGTTTTTCAACTTTGGTTCTAGTGGGCTATCGCTCACTCTTTACTAGATTGCAGCTGCTGCTGCAACTATGATAGATTCGCCTGGTCAGGGGAATCATCAACAACAAAAGGAGAGTGTGTCTCTGAGTTAATGGTATACCAGCATCAAAATCAGCACTTTATTTTTAAGTTGCTTTACTGTTACTTTAGTACAAGGCATCGACTTTGCTTTTAAGGGGGTTTTAATTATAAGAATTAATGCAAGCATTGATTGATATTATATAAAAATATTATATAAGAATATGAAAAAGAAGGAAAATAAATAGTTAGCTGTACATTATTATTTCCTGTTTTGGCAATAGTATAATTAATTTCAATTTCTATTTTATTTCAGCTCATATTCAAAATCGGTTGCGTTGTATCCAGGATGTTGTTCCCTGTGGAAAACCAAAAGGAAAGAGATGTTCCGCTTTTTCTTGTTTTTTGTTCTCATTATTGTTTTTCAATGCTTTTTACTGGCCAAGTATCATGTATTTCTCCGGGTACTTTTAGGTTTCTATCTGATTCTATTCATGTCAATTTAATATCTACTGATCTGTTCTTCACACTCAAATATCAATCTACCTACTATCAAAATGTCAAATGAAGCAATGTTTTTAGATCATTCTCCATTTTCTTAATATACAACACAGTAAACAACTAATTTTCTATACGGCATAAGAATCAATGTCCAATAGAACTTTTCTTATCAATAAATTATCAATATACACCCTTCCTACTTACTTACGAAAATACTATACCACATGTGAGCAGTGCTCTTAATTGTATGCATAATTTCTAAGTAATTTGGTAAGGCAAATTTAAAAAAATGTTGTGAATTATTTTTAGAGTACATGTCTCAACTTTGGCTAGAACTGCTCAGTTATTTGCTGTGGGAACCGTGAAAATCATCGGATAACGGAAACTTTCGGAACTATTTCAGGGGTTGACATACAATCCAAAAGTAGTGCCTATAGTAATTCGGGTTCTATAGAACCCATAGAATCCCTTATTATATGTACTTCTCTGGGGAACTTTTGGGTGCCAAATTTAAGATGAAAAGTTGTATAAGGAGGAATTTGTTGTTTACTGAATAGACAATACACTCAGTTTTCACAATAAATAGGAATTGGAGATGGAGAGCTAGAAAATGGAGATTATAGTGAAATCCTGAATTTGCTTTTGTCAATTAGTTTTTGAATTATAATAAATTATAATTTAGTATTCAATCTTTTCTAGTGCAAGCACTCTTTTCGTCGAAATTATTACCTGTTTTGACATAGCAAAACGATGTTGATTCTTCAATTGTTTCAGCAAACTATTTAAAACTGTTTTAAAACATATTACCTACAAATTATGAGTAAAAGCTTATAACATTATAACTTCTTCGTACTTCTGAACGAAAGAAAATCAAAACGAAAGTTAGCCCTTTTTGAAATAACAAAATGAAAAAGAAAAACACAAATGTTTTTAGTTTCATCATTACTTTCCTAATACCTTGACTAGGGGTTTTTTTCTTGTGGAGGTCTTCAAACAGTTCAAGGCAGCAAACTGAATGTAATTAGCCGACTGTGCCGGTAGTAACCGAAAATTTATAAAAAAAAAACTCCATGAAATTAAACATATTGTAAAGCTTTATAGCAGAGGTTTCAAGATTCTATCTGCAATAGATGGTATTTTGCACTTTTTCCTAGAAACCATATCAGAATCTTGTTTATTTGAGATTTTATTCATTTCTCTGTTAGTATTCTTTCTAGGGGAGATTGTAGCTAACCAACGATTCTTACAACAGTAGTAAGAGACCGTATACTCCTAAGGAAGTCCAGATTTGGGAGTCCAACTGGACTCTAGTCAGAAAATCTAAAAATAACCTATGAGGTTAAATCTACTCATGTTACTAACGAGACTTCAAATAAGGTAGACTTAAAATAACCAAGAGGCCCTAACAACCACTTATAGCAACCCGAACTAATATTTAAGTGAACAAACATTATTTCAATTTCCGATGAGAGAAAAGGGTTAAAAGAATTTGACCCAGTTTATAGAGAGGAATATAATGCAACACCGTCATGTAAGAAAATACATCTAATATCTACTTAGCCGATAAGGCTGAGGGGTTGGGAAAATATCATGCATAGAGTTGGTTAACTTAGGTTAGGTATTTAAAATAATGTGTCCTGGACAGCCTGCTTTTCAGAATGAACAATATATAGTTAACAATATAGACAATCAAAATGGCGTTAACCATTTCTTTGATGTAAGTTTCTTTTTTATAATTAAATAGTTTATACATAATTAATTTAGTTATTACCTTTGTTCTAAGCTACTATCCTTAAGTATATCATTTATGATTTCTCTCTAAACTACTGACTTCCTTTCAAATTATATGTTTTTCGCCAAAACTCTTTCTCTTGCTTACCTCGTATTAGGTCCATTAAACTGTGAAATAGGGGAATTTTAGACTGTTCCGCATTCTTGATTATTAGCAGATTCCATCCAAATATATGGACTGATAAAAACGGTTATTTCTACAAAAAAAAATTTTTTTGAGGGGGGGGGGGGGATTGAACTCCCCCCCCCCAAAAAAAGATTTTTTTTCTGTCTCGTAAAAACGTAACAAAAATGGATATAAAAAAATTTGGTATGTGTTTTTTGAGGTTTTTTGTTTACCCTAACCTCTCCCCCCTCCGAAGTTTTTTCAGCAAAGCCCCCCTACGAAAAAATCCTGGGTAGAGCCTCATACGAAACGATATTACGAGATGACGAAAAAATCTCGTAATGGCTAATGACTGCTCAAATGTTTATTCCTACCAAAAAAATATATTTTATTCTAAACAAATGGTACACCAAAATGGGTTTATGGAACCTTAATTTAGAGATCTGGACATCTCATAATGGCTAAAAACTGCTAAAAATGTTTATTTTTACTATAAAATACAGTGAATACTAAACAAATCATATACACAAATGGGTTTATAGATCCTTGATTTAGAGGTCTGGCTATCTTGTAATCGATAGGGACTGTAAATATTTATTTCGACCGTAAAATACAGTTTATTCTACGCAGAGTGTACGCACAAATGGGTTTATAGATCCTTAATTTAGAGGTCTGGCTATCTCGTAATGGCTATGGACTGCTAAAAACGTTTATTTCTACCAAAAAAATAGTTTATTTTAAACACATGGTAAGCACAAATAGGTTTATCGATCCTTACTTTAGAGTTCTGGATAGTGGCTAAAGACTTATAAAAAATTTTGTTTCTACCAAAAAATATAGTTTATTCTGAACAAATAATACCCAAAAAAGGGTTTATAAATCCTTAATTTAGAGATCTGGCCATCTCATTATGGCTAAAAAAATGCTAAAAGCGTTGATTTTTACAAAAAATACGGTTTTTTCTAAACAAATTATACGCACAAATGGGTTTATAGATCCTTGATTTAGAGCTCTGGCTGTTTCGTAATGGTCAAGGACTGTTAGAAATGTTTATTTCTATCAAAAAATACAGTTTATTCTGAACAAATGGTAGCCACAAAGGCGTTTATAGATTCTTAATTTTGAGGTATTGTCATCTCATAACATTCAGAGTTCAATGAGATAACACCAAAATTGAATTGGATATTATTGCCTGTCTGGATTTATTTCGGTGAGTTCATTATTTATTCCAAGTGAATTATTGACCTGAGTTAACTGTAAGAGGATTATAAATTAGAATCTAGTTTGCTTTTAATTTGACCTATATTTTGATATTCATTAATTCAGTGTTTTTTCTTGAATTAATAGTGTGAAATTTTAATTTGTGTGGCAATTGCGATAGCCATGAAAAGCAATTTGCTAAGTGGAATTGAGGAGGATATTATGCAATATTTAAAATTAGTTTTAAATATTGAAAAATCAGTTATATTAGTTTTTGGAAATGATGAAAGGGAAAAGAATAGGTTTTATTTTAAAGGGAAAGAGATGAAGGAAGTTAATGATTATATTTATTTGGGATGTAAGTTCACAAGTTCAGGGAAATGGAGTGATCAGGTGCAAATAGCGAGTTGGAAGGATCAGAAGGCTTCATGGGCATTATTGAAGAGTCCCCTTAGGCATCTAGGACCGGCAGATATTAAGCTACAGAAGAGAATTTTTGAGACGAAGGTAGGCCCATCATTGAGTTACGGTGGGGAAGTTTGGGGTTTTGATAGAGGTGAAAAAATAGAGAGAATTTATTTAGGACATGTCAGGAGACTTTTAGGGCTAAGCGGGAAATTTAATAATCTGGTGTTAAATGGTGATCTAGGATTGTTTTCATTGAGAATAAAAATATTGGTTAAAATGATAGGATACTGGGAAAAGGTGATTGGCTTACAGAATAATAGGTTAGTAAATGCAGCTTATCTGGAGGTGTTGCAGGATAGAAGGAAATGTTCATGGGCTTCCCAGGTGAAATCAATCTTAAATAGTTGTGGGTTATCAGGTGTTTAGAATGAAGGGAAGGGGATAGGGCTGGAAGTAGGAAATGTAGCAAAACTAATAAAGGGAGTGCTTGAAGATCAGGAGATTCAGAAATGGCAGTGTGAAGTCGCAGCCTCGGTGTCCCTCGGCGTTTACCGGCAAGGGAAGGAGGTCTGGAGATATTAAAGCGGGTTTAAATAGTAAAAAAATTAAGTGGTATATATCAGAGAGGGGTAATTTCCTAGCACTTGGAGAAAGGAGGAAATATTTAGGGAGGATAAAGGTAATGGACGGTCCTTACTCATGCCCTATGTGCGGAGAAAATGGGGAGGATCTGCTTCACTTCATGGCCCTTTGTCCCGAATCACAGGATCTAAGGAAAGATTTATTTTTTTTTAATGTGGGGACAAGTGAGTGGTTGGTTTCAGTAATGGGATCAAAAAATTATGGGACAATAAGAATGATAGCAAAGTATATAAAATTGGGTATGTCACATAGAGATAGATTTTTGTAAAAAGGGGTGGGGTGAGTGTGGAAAGTATTGTTGTATGTGTGTAAGTTGTTTTCTTGTTTGTTATTCTCGTAGTCATGGCCCTTGATAGATGTAACATACATCTATCTATTTATGTTAGTTTAATGGTATCGTGTGCTTTATTATGTTTTTGTAATGTTTTGTAATTTTGCGTTGTTATTGTTATGTGGGCTACCAAACTTTGCTATGAGTGTTATAATCATGTTATTATTTTGTGTGACTTTCCTTTTTTTGACATGGCCCAAAGTGGCTTTTATTGCAATAAATATCTATCTATCTATCTATCTAAATATCTATCAAAAGACATGGTATAGAGTTTTTTGACGTGAAAATAGTTGAAGAAGCAAAAAGTTTACTGTGGCAAATAAGTACACCTGAATCGGATTACCCAGTACGTAAGGGGAACAATGCACTTTCTAGTCATTTTAGTGACATTATTTCTCTGTAAAGATCTCTTGACAGTAGCGACACTTTTTTACCTGTGTCTGTAATAAAATGACCTATTAAGGTGCCATGTCTCCCTGCAAATGCTTATACTTCTTTAATATCTAAGTTTAATGAGCTACAACAAGTGGTTGTTGAAATGTCAGGGAAACTTGACAATTATTAGTTGAATTTTCCTCAACTACCCAAACCCACCCTAGCAATTGACACTCATACGACAGTTATTGTCTCTAACATGCCTTCAGATCTGTCTAATCCGATTAAACGCAAATTTGTTCTCGATCAAATAGCTGGGCATGAATTAGTTTGTAGCGTGAAACCTTTTAATGACAGAATGAGAGTGAGAGACACATACAAATTCATAGATACGGACATACAAACCGACAAAGAAAGGAAGTGGAATAAGCGAACACCCGCCCAGACACACAGGCGAAGTGAGTGAGTGACAAAAAAAATGCCTACAAACACATAGATTCAGAACATCCGCCCAAACAAACAGACAAAGAGAGTGAGAAACACATACAAATACATATGTTCAGACATACAAACCGACAAAGACAGGCAGTGGGACAAGCAAACACCCACTCAGACACACATGCAAAGAGAGTGAGTGACAAAAATGCATACAAGCACATAGATTCAGACATACAAATCAAGATAGACAGACATTGAGATAAGCAAACACAAGCCCAGACACACAAGCAAAAATAGTGAGAGACACATACAAATGCATAGATTCAGACATACAAACCGACAGAGACAGGCACTGTGACATGCAAACACTAGCCCAGACACATAGGCAAAGAGAGTGGGAGAGACAAAAATACATACAAATACATAGATCCCGAGTGAGAGACAAAAAAATGCCTACAAACACATAGATTCAGAACAATTGCCCAGACATACAGGCGAAGAGAGTGCGAGAAACAAAAACACTTACAAATATATAGATTTAGACATACAAACCGAGAGAGACAGGCACTCTGACATGCAAACACCAGCCCTGACACATAGGCAAAGAGAGTGGGTGAGACAAAACACATACAAAAACATAGATTTAGACATACAGACATACAAACTGACAGACCAACCTAGACAAACAGGCAAAGAGAGTGAGAAACAGATACAAATACATAGATTAAGACATACAACAAAAAAAGACAGTCAATGGGACAAGAAAACGCCCGCCCAGACACACAGACAAAGAGAGTTAGAGACAAAAATGCATACAAACACAAACTGACAAGGACAGGCAATGGGACAAGCAAACGCCCGCCCAGAAACACAGGCAAAGAGAGTTGGAGACAAAAATGCATACAAACACATTGATTCGACATACAAACCAAGAAAGACAAGCATTGGGTTAAGCAAACAACAGCCCAGACACACATTCAAAGAGAGTGAGAGAGACAAAAAATACATACAAATATACACAGGCACAGACTTAGAAAAAACAGGCACAGAGAGTGAGAAACACATACAAATATATAGATTCAGACATACAAATCGAGAAAGACAGGGATAAGCAAACACCCGCCCAGACACACAGGCAAAGAGAGTTAGAGAGACAAAAAAACAGACAAATATATAGATTCAGACATACAAACCGACAGACACAGGCACTTTGACAAGCAAACACCAGCCCAGACACATAAACAAAGGAAGTGAGAGACAAAAAATGCATGAAAACACATAGATTCGGACATACAAAACGAGAAAGACAGGCACTGGGATAAGCAAACACCCGCCCAGACACAAGGCAAAGAGAGTGCGAGATACAAAAACACATACAAATACGTATATAGATTCAGATATACAAACCGACAGATACAGGCACTGTGACATGCAAAAACCAGCCCAGACACATAGACAAAGAGAGTGAGAGAGACAAAAACACATACAAATGCATAGATTCCGACATTCAAACATACAAACTGACACACCAACCCAGACAAACAGGCAATGAGAGTGAGAAACACATACAAATACATATATTCAGACATACAAACCGAGAAAGACAGGCACTGGGATAAGCAAACACCCGCCCAGACACATAGGCAAAGAGACTGAGAGAGACAAAACATACACAAATATATATATTCAGACATACAATCGGACAGAAAGAGGCACTGTGACATGCAAACACCAGCCCTGATGCATAGGCAAAGAAAGTGAGAGAGAGAAACAAAAAAACACATACAAATACGTAGATTCCGACATACAAACCGACAGAGACAAAGCACTGTGACATCCAAACACCAGCCTAGACACATAGGCAAAGAAAGTGAGAGAGACAAAAAAAAACACATACAAAAACGAAAATTCCGACTTACAAACATACAAACTGACACACCAACCCAGACAAACAGGCGAAAAGATTGAGAAACAGAGACAGGCACTGTGACATGCAAACACCAGCCCTGACACACAGGCAAAGAGAGTGAGAGAGACAAAATAACACATGCAAATACGTAGATTCAGACATAGAAACATACAAACTGACACACCAATTCAGACAAACAGGCAAAGAGAGTGAAAAACACAAACAAATACATAGATTCAGACATACAAACTGACAATGACAGGAATTGGGACAAGCAAACACCCACCCGAACACATAGGCAAAAAGAGTGAGAGACAAAAAAATGACTACAAACACATAGATTCAGACATACAAACAGAGAAAGACATGCACTGGGATAAGCAAACACCCTCCCAGGGTGTTTGCGGGCGTTTGCTTGTCCCATTGCCTGTCTTTGTCGGTTTGTATGTCTGAATCTATGTATTTGTATGTGTTTCTCACTCTCTTTGCCTGTTTTTCTGGGTTGGTGTGTCAGTTTGTATGTTTGTATGTCTGAATCTATGTATTTGTATGTGGTTTTGTCTCTCCCGCTCCCTTTGCCTATGTGTCTGGGCTAGTGTTTGCATGTCACAGTGCCTGTCTCTGTCGGTTTGTATGTCTGAATCTGTGTACTTTTGTTCTCACTCTTTTTGCTTGTGTGTCTGGGCTGGTGTTTGACTATCTCAAAGCCTGTCTTCCTCGGCTTGTATGTCTGAATCTATGTGTTTTTATTTGTTTTTTGTCTCTCACTATTTTTGTATGTGTTTCTGATTAGGTGTTTGCTTGTCCAACTGCCTGTCTTTGTCTGTTTTTTATGTCTGAATCTATGTATTTGTATGTGTTTCTCACTCTCTTTGTCTGTTTGTCTGGGTTGGTGTGTTAGTTTGTATATGTGTATGTCGGAATCTATGTATTTGTATGTGTTTTTGTCTCTCCCACTCTCTTTGTCTATGTGTCAGGTCTAGTGTTTGCATGTTAAAGTGCCTTTCTCTGTCGGTTTGTATGTCTGAATCTATATATTTGTATGTGTTTTTGTCTCTTTCACTCTCTTTGCCTGATTGTCTGGGCGGGTGTTCAGAATCTATGTGTTTTTAGGCATTTTTTTGTCACTCACTCTCTTTGCCTGTGTGTATGGGCGGGTGTTTGTTTGTCCCACTGCCTTTCTTTGTCGGTTTGTTTATCTGAATCTATGTATTTGTATGTGTTTCTCAGTCTCTTTGCCTGTTTTTCTGGGTTGATGTGTCAGTTTGTATGTTTGTATGTCGGAATCTATGTATGTGTATGTGTTTATTTGTCTCTCTCACTCTCTTTGCCTGTGTGTCTGTGCTGATGTTTGCATGTTACAGTGCCTTTGTCTGTCGGTTTGTATGTCTGAATCTATATATTTGTATGTTTTTTTTTGTCTCTCTAACTCTCTTTGCCTGTGTGTCTGGGCGGGTGTTTGAATATCCCTGTCTTTCTCGATTTGTATGTCTGAATCTATATATTTGTATGTGTTTCTCACTCTCTGTGCCTGTTTTTCTGGGTTGGTGTGTCAGTTTGTATGTTTGTATGTCGGAATCTATGTATTTGTATGTGTTTTTGTCTCTCTAACTGTCTTTGCCTATGTGTCTGTGCTGGTGTTTACATGTCACAGTTCCTAGTGTCCGTGTGTGTGTTTGTGTGTGTGTGTATATGTGTGTGTGCGTCGGCGTGTTTGTGTCTGTGGCTGTGTGTGTGTGTGTGTTTGTTTGTGTGTTTTTGTGTTTGTGTGTTTGTTTGTGTGTGTGTTTTTTTTTGTGTGTGTGTGTGTTTGTATGTGTGTGTGTGTCTATGTGTTTTTGTATGTGTGTCTGTGTGTGTGTGTGTGTGTGTGTGTGTGTGTGTGTGTGTGTGTGTGTGTGTGTGTGTGTGTGTGTGTGTGTGTGTGTGTGTGTGTGTGTGTGTGTGTGTGTGTGTGTGTGTGTGTGTGTGTGTGTGTGTGTGTGTGTGTGTGTGTGTGTGTGTGTGTGTGTGTGTGTGTGTGTGTGTGTGTGTGTGTGTGTGTGTGTGTGTGTGTGTGTGTGTGTGTGTGTGTGTGTGTGTGTGTGTGTGTGTGTGTGTGTGTGTGTGTGTGTGTGTGTGTGTGTGTGTGTGTGTGTGTGTGTGTGTGTGTGTGTGTGTGTGTGTGTGTGTGTGTGTGTGTGTGTGTGTGTGTGTGTGTGTGTGTGTGTGTGTGTGTGTGTGTGTGTGTGTGTGTGTGTGTGTGTGTGTGTGTGTGTGTGTGTGTGTGTGTGTGTGTGTGTGTGTGTGTGTGTGTGTGTGTGTGTGTGTGTGTGTGTGTGTGTGTGTGTGTGTGTGTGTGTGTGTGTGTGTGTGTGTGTGTGTGTGTGTGTGTGTGTGTGTGTGTGTGTGTGTGTGTGTGTGTGTGTGTGTGTGTGTGTGTGTGTGTGTGTGTGTGTGTGTGTGTGTGTGTGTGTGTGTGTGTGTGTGTGTGTGTGTGTGTGTGTGTGTGTGTGTGTGTGTGTGTGTGTGTGTGTGTGTGTGTGTGTGTGTGTGTGTGTGTGTGTGTGTGTGTTTGTGTGTGTTTGTGTGTTTGTGTGTGTGTTTGTGTGTGTATTTCTGTCTGTGTTTGTGTCTGTGTTTTTGTGTGTGTTTGTGTGTGTGTGTGTCTTTGTGTGTGTGTCTGTGAGTTTGAGTGTGTCTGTCTGTGTCTGTTTGTGTCTGTGTCTGTGTGTGTTTGTGTGTGTGTGTGTCTGTGTGTCTGTGTGTGTGTCTGTGTCAGTGTCTGTTTCTGTGTCTGTGTCTGTCTCTGTGCCTGCCTCTTTGTCTTTGTCTGTGTCTTTGTCTTCGTCTGTGTCTGTGTCTGTGTATGTGTCTGTGTCTTTGTCTGTGTCTGTGTCTGTGTCTGTGTCTGTGTCTGTGTCTGTGTCTGTGTCTGTGTCCGTGTCTGTGTCTGTGTTTGTGTCTTTGTCTGTGTCAGTGTCTTTGTCTTTGTCTGTTTCTGAGTCTATGTCTGTGTCTGTGTATGTGTCTGTGTGTGTGTGTTTGTGTGTGTCTGTGTGTGTGTGTGTATCACTAGTGCCATAGCAACTAGTGAATATGTATCGGGCTTTTTCTGCTCAATTATTTTCAGTGTAATTAATAACATAAAAATCTGTGTCTGTGTGTGTGTCTGTGTCTGTGTATGTCTGTGTGGTGGGTCGTGTTTGGGGGGGGTTGCTGGTTGGGTGGGTTGTGTGTGGGGTTTGGTTGGGGTGGGGGGGGGTTGGGGGGTTGGTTGTTTTGTGTGCGTGGGGGGGTGTGCTGGTGTGTGTGTGGGAGTGTGTGGGTGTGTGTAGGTGGGTGTGTGTGTGTGTGTATATGTGTTTCTTTATGTGTATGTATGTGTGTGTGTGTGTCTCTGTGTGTGTGTGTGTCACTAGTTCCATACCAACTAGTAAATATTTATTGGGCTTTTTTCCGTTCAAATATCTTCAGTGAAAATAATATCATAAAAATGGTTGTATAGAGAATAGGTTATGCTCTATTTGATAATTTCCTATTGTGTGAAGGATGAGGGCAGTTATTTAGTCAATATAATGTCAGGAGGGAAATTAAGTTTTGACGGGGTAAAAAATGGTGCTTATTTAGTACCTGGTAAATATGTGAGTAGAACTGTATTGAAAAGCTTCATGAGAAATAGGTTATCGCTTCTTACTGAACTAATGGTAGCTGATTGACAAATATTTTTATAATGCACTTTATTTTATTGCTATTAGACAAACACTCTTGATACTAATGAATTATCCATGGAGGGGCTAGATTTGTAGGAAAAGGAATCTACTTTTAGTCTGGTCGCTATTTTTATGGATGGCTAGATGTGTAGGAAAAAGAGTAAGGTTTTTTTTTAATGGGGTATTAAGACAATTATTGAGTTGAATGGAGGGTTCTGCCACTATCGTTACTAAGTAATTATCCACGATGGCCTAGATTTGTATGAAAAAGAGTCTGGTTCTAGCCAATATAATACTAGAAGGGAAATCAAGTTTTGAGGGGGGTGAAAAATTGACATAGTCTTTTAACTTTATAAAATAATGGATATTTCACATGGAAAATAAACCCTGTTTTTTTATAGATTAATGAATTAGCACCACCATCAAGTCAAGAAGCACTTATTTTTAGTGAACGTTCGTCAATCATTGCACAGCCAGTAGAGTTTAAGAATGAAAATACTCTAGTTGTCTATAATATGGAGTGGCAAAGTGGTTTTCTAAATAATTTTTTTGGGGACATGGCCAGCCTAGATGACTTAACTTGGGAAATAGACATGGTGGAGGACCCGGAATGGGCAAACAGATTTATGAATGAGTGTTTAGGAGATGGTAGTAGTACTAGTGCATCTACACCGGGTCCTCATACAGAAATTTCGTCACAAGACAATACAGGCTGGCTTTATCAGCTATCCCCAAACACCCTGGAAGGCATACTAAGTGATTTGTGTGATTTCACACTAGGCCCAACTAATGCAATTGAGCAGACTGGGGGTGGTGCTATTGACGATTCTATGCCACCCCCTTCATTGAGGTTAATGGTACTAGCAGTAATGAAACACTATCCCCACAAGTATTCGCACTTCCAGATTTTTTTTTCTTTCTAACTCTGCCTTGCGTCATACAAAAGTCTACAGCGCCAAATTCGGTGACTCCTTTAACTCTTTAGTGTCTTGGGATATAATAACACATCCCTTGGATATTACCCATTTATATGCTAACAAGATTCGAGCCCGTCTTGAAGAATAGATGGGGGTGGGGGGAAGGGACAGTTTAAAAGCATCAATAGCACTAAAAAAATTTTTTTTATGAAAATGCGAGCTAGCTATATTCGAAATACTTTCAAACAGAGATGCTAGAAATTCACCCGCATTTATCTAACTATGTGGAGGTTTTTTTTTAGATTTGGTAAGTATCATTCAAACTAAACTGGATATTTATAACGAGGGGGGTAGCGAGTCGGTGGTTTTACTTATTGAAAGTTTAAACGTTAATATTTGTAGATTTAAAAAGGATTTTATTTTAAGAGGTAGATATTGGGGAGGGAGGGCAATTTAATTAAAATATCATTCTGATTTAGAGAGTTGTCAGGGGGTACAACGAATCTGTTTCGATGCCAAGCTAAATTGTTTCAAGTATGCATTTTTAATTGATGCTTATATACCTCTGCGTGATAATGCTACTTAGAAAAAGTTGGATGAATTAGCAGGTAATGGTAGGGAGGGGCAAAGTTTCCAATAGTAGATTTTAATTGTTTAAATGGTCAATTTCCTGTGACATTAAAAGGAATATATATTTTTGAGTGGGCTAATGCACATTTAAAGATTGGTGTCACGGTGTTGAAGTATGAAACAGAATTTTAGGAGGGCCACCGTTCCGATAAAAGTATTATTTCCAGAGCGGGCTCCGTCAATTGAGTCAGTGGAGCATTGGGTTTGGCTTCTATACACGCCACCCACAGAGCCTGATTCAATTGGACATTTTAATCAAATTACAGATATTAGTAGGGTTTTATGTGAAGCTAAAAAGGGGCGTGGGAGTGTATGCTATTATTGTCTGACATGCCTATCAAGATTTCGCTCTGATTTACAGTTAAAGCATCACATGAGACACTATAAACGTCATGGATACCCGGCTGTGGAAACAGTAAGCGGAGATAGAGCGATCTTACGTTTTAAGAATTTCCAGAACACGCTCCTACAGAGCAATAACATAGCTTTAGACTGCAAAGCGAGACTCACAGACGTATACGATTCATCAAATCCGAATCGTGTTAAAATAAATGAAGCCATAGGGGTCTCTTACGCTCATGCGCAACGAGATTCCAGTAATACCATGCAAGTGTTGGATGTAGTTGAGTCGTTGGGCGGTGAAGACTTCATGCGCTCGGCATTGGTAAGTCTAATAAAAACAGCAAACGGTGCCATTTCGCGCCTTCGTTACACAAACTATCCTATGCTCCTATCACCATATGACAGATTGGCCATTAAAAATCGTAAAATATGTTGGGTTTGCACGGGTGAATTTGATGATGGTGTTGGGAATGGGGGAAAGAGGAAGGGGATTGACCATGATCATTTATGGCAGGAAATTACATCGGGGGGGAGTAATTTTAGAGGGGTTGCACATTAATCATGCACTGTAAACATAAAACAGCAATATTCCTTGCTGGTTTTGAAACACTATTCTAATTACAATTTAAAATTTACTTTACCAGCGCTGGGCCGAATTGACAAGGGGGGAGCTGTATATCACGCATGGGTAGAGGATTCTATTTCTTATGATACCATATCCAAATAATCGTGGAAGCTGCTGCTGCTAGAATTCATGTGGAGAACAGTAGACAAGGGTAACACGTGCCTGAATAAAACCCATTTTTTTACTTTTTTTAAGTCAATTGCTTCAGGCGCAGAAAAGTGACAATTTTGATAGCTTCCCCCTCCTTAAACAGCGCTTCTCCGATGATGAAATATATGATTTATTAACGTGTAAGGGTATATATGCATACGATACTACAACTCTGCCTCGAGGCTAGATGAGGTGTCATTACCGCCCATTGAATAATTTTACAATTCACTTACTGACAGTCAGTACACCACTGGTGACTATGAATTTGCTAAGAGGGATTGGGTAAAGGGTGGGTAAAAAAGGGTGGGATTACTGTAAACTGTACTTGGCCAGTGATGTACTGAATCTTCTGGACACTGTGTGCAAAAATATGGATTAAATCTATGGGTAATTTGGGTTGGATTTAGGGTATTATTTATCCAATCCTCATCTGGTGATGGACTTGATTTTTTAAATCATCAAGGTCTGATCACCGACGTGGATCCGCATCTGTTTGTAGAAAGATCAATTAAGGGTGGGTATATTTTTCACGGGGATCGTATCATGAAAACTGATCCGACCGTACAGCACACCGATGAAAAGTCGGATGTAGTTTTCTGTATATGAATTCCATTTATCCGTCGGCAATGTCTCACTACTATTTGGCGTATGGAAATTACAAATGGATTAACAATCCATGTGCTTCGAATTTCCCCAATATTACTGCCGTTGAGGAGAATGGGGCTCAGGTATGTTTTTTTTAAATTGACGGTGAAAAACCCATAGAAACCCATGACTCGGTAAAAGACTTTGTTTTCCCGTGCATAAATATGCCGGTGGGTAGAGACTTTCTGATTCTCTGCAATTTATCTTTAATAGAGGATGGGAGTTTGCACTGGGTACCTTCAAAGCAAAAACTTATTGCCGACCTCAACCCGAAACAGAATATTGTTGTACATCATGTGCTATTGAAATGGATGGTGTCCAATGGTTTCAAAGTCACAAAGAATCATAGAACCCTCCAATTTGATCAAATGCCCTACATGAAAAAGTTTATTGACACCTCAGTCAGTAAACGTTCAGAAGCGAAAACATGAGAAAGAAATCTATAAACTCATTTTAAACTGAGCCTTCGGTAAAATTTGCGAAAGCGTACGAAACAGAAGTTGATGTGACATTGTAACCAACCCCAAAGATTGTGATCGAATCATTGCGGATCCAAATTTCACATCGTTCACTATCATAGACTCTGATATGGTGCTCCTACATCGTAAGAAAAGAAATATTATTTTAAATAGAAATATTGCAGACGGGAGTGCAATAACGGAAATATAAAAAAAACTCATGTTGTCATTTTATTATAATGTATGCAAGGTACAATGGCCGATTGATGGAAAAGTTCAAGTTTATTACGGGGACACTGATTCACTCCTGTTAAAAGTTAAAACGGAAAATTTGTTAACTGATTTGGAAAATGGAGAGTAAATTAGCTCACGAATGGACTACACAAACTGGAATTTATCCCTCTACCCAGAGCCAGTGAAATGCCAGGCCCCAAATCAATTGTTAATGTTAAAATCTGAAACGGGAAGGAATCTGATATCCAGTGGTGTCTTTCCTGGGCCGAAGGTATACTGTGTGGAAATGCACAACAAGAATATCAAACAGGTTTGCAAGGGGGTGCCTACACACTTTGTAAAAAATACAATTTCAATATGAGTGTCTATAGAAACTGTGTGGAACGTAGTTTAGTCCCAAGACGGAAAGTCATGGTGATTTGCTCTTTACAGTTTAAGAAATACACAGTTAGACTTGAGAAAAACGCCATTTCGGCTATATTAGACAAAGTTTATGTACTTGAAGATGGTGTGAAGGTACTACCACACGGTCACTATTTAATATCCGATCGAGTGGAATGTGTAGAGTATAGAAAACAACTTGGTCTGAAAAAATTAACTTAAATTCATTCATAGTACAAAGTGGGTGGCGTATCAAGTATCAAGGCCATCGCCAGATGAGGAGTGGAAAAATAATACCCTAAATCCAACCCAAATTCCCCAAAGATTTTATCCGTATTTTGCAAACAATGTCCAGAAGAGTCAATACATCACTGGCCAAGTACAGTTTACAGTAATCCCATCCATTTTTACACCCACCCTTTGCCCACACCCTCTTAGCAAATTCATAGTCACCAGTTGTGCAATGAATGTCAGTAAGAGAATTGTAGTCGCTAGTGGTGCACTCACTCTCAGTAAGAGAATTGTAAAAAGCTTCAATGGGCGGTAATGACACCTCATCTAGCCTCGAGCCAGAGTTGTAATAATCATATGGATATATACCTTTACACGTTAATAAATCATACATTTCATCATCGGGGAAGCGCTGTTTAAGGAGGGGGAAGCTGTCAAAATTGTCGCTTTTCTGCACCTGAATCAATTGACTTAAGGACATGGGGAAGAAACTAAAAGAGTGTAAAAACGGATTTTATTCAGCCACGTGTTACCCTTGTCTACTGTTTTCATGAATTCTAGCAGCAGTAGCTTCTCCGATGATTTGGGTATGATATTATATGAAAAAGAACCATCTATCAATGCGTTATCTACAACTCCTCCCTTGGGAATGCGGGTCAATGCCGGTAAAATAAACTTTAAATCGTAGTTGAAATTGTGAATAAAAACCGGTAAAATAATGCTGTCTAACGTTTAAATTGCACGATTGATGTGCAACCCTTCTAAAGTTACTCCCCTCCCCCTCCTCCCCCCCCCTCCCGATGTAATTTCCTGCCATAAATGATCGTGGTCATTCGCCTTCCTCTGTCCCCCAGTCCCAAGACCAACATCAAATTCCCCCTTGCAAACCCATCCTATGTTTCGATTTTTAATGGCCAATATTTCATTTGGTGATAGGAGCATAGGATAATTTGTGTAACGCAGGCGAGAAATTGCACCATTCGCTGTTTTAATTAGAATGGTCAATGCCGAGCGCATGCAGTCTTCACCCCCCCCCCCCCAAACGACTCAACTACATCAAACACTTGCATGGTATTACTGGAGTCTCTTTGCACGTGTGCGTAAGAGACCCCTATGGCTTCATGTATTTTAAACCGATTTGGATTTGACGAATCGTACACCTCTGTGAGTCTCGCTTCACAGTCTAAAGCGATCTTATTGCCCTGTAGGAGCGTGTTTTGAAACTTCTTAAAACTTAAGATCGCTCTATCGCCGACTACCGTTTCCACAGCCTGATATACATGACTTTTACAGTGTCTCATGTGATGCTTTAACTTTAAATTACTACGAAATCTTGAGAGGTATGTTGGACAATAATAGCATACACCATCCCGTTTTTTACCGTCACATAAAACCCTAGTAATATATCCGTAATCTGGATTAAAATGTTCTATTAAATCAGGCTCTGAGGATGGTGTGTATAGAAGCCAGACCCAATGCTTCACTGACTCAATGGAAGGAGCCCTCACTGGAAATAAAACCTCCTTTTTATCAGAATGCTTGCCCTCTTAAAATTCTGTTTCATATTGCAACACCGTAATACCAATCTTTAAATGTGCATTAGCCCGTTCAAAAATATTTATCCCCTTTAATTTTACGGGAAATTGACCATTTAAACAATTAAAATCTACTTTAGCAAACTTTGACCCCTCCCCATTAACTGCTAATTCGTCCACATTTTTCTTAGAGGCATCTTTTTGCAGGGGTCTAAAGGTGGCAATCAAAAATGCATACTTGAAACACTGTAGCCTCGCATCGTAACAGATCCATTGTATTCCCTGACAACCCTCCAAATCTGAATGATATTTTAAAACCTTAAAACCCTCCCCATACCCACCTCTTAAAATAAAGTCCTTTTTAAATCTACAGATGTTAACGTTTAAACTCTCAATAAATAAAACCACCAGCCCACAAGCCCCCCCCCGTTATAATTATCTAGTTTAGTCACAATGCTGCTTACACAATCTAAAAAAAACCTCCTCATAATTTGATAAATGAGGATGAATTAATAACATCTCTGTATGTAAGTATTTTGAATTGAGTTCGCTCGCATTTTCAATTAAAAAATATATTTTTAGTGTTATTAATGCTTTTAAACCGCCCCTCCCTCCCCACACCCGCATCTGTTGTTCAAGAAGGGATCAAATCTTGTTAACATAGCAATGAGTAATATCCAGGGGATGTGTTATTACATCCCCTGAAATTAAAGAGTTAAAGAGGTCACCGAATTTTGCGCTGTAGACATTTGTATGGTGCAAGGCAGAGTTAGATCTGGAAGGGTAAATGTTGGTGAGGGTAATGTTTCACTACTACTACTATCATTAACCTCAATGGTGGGGGTGGCATATAATCGTCAATAGCACCACCCCCAGTCGGTTCAATTGCATTAGTTAACCGTGGTGTAAAATCACCTAAATCGCTTAGTATGCCTTCAGGGTATTTGGGGATAGTTGATCTAGCCAGCCTGTATTGTCCTGTGACGTTATTTCTTTATTAGAACCCGGTTTAGATGCACTTGTGGGGCTATCCCCCAAATACTCATTCATAAACCTATTTGTCCATTCCGGGTCCTCCACCAAATCAATATCACAACTTAAGTCGTCTAGGCTAGTCATATCCCCAAAACAATCATGTAGAAAGCCCCTTTGCCATATTATCAACAACTAAAGTATCATCATCCCTAAAGTCCATTGGCGATATAATGATTCTCGAAGGCTTATTGTAAATAAGTACTTCTTGAGCTGATGGTAGTGGCGGTAATTGACAGATCTTAATCTTTAAAAAACAGGGTTTATTTTCCATATGAAAAATCCACTATTTTATAACATCAAAAACTATGCCAATTTTTCACCTCGTCAAAACTTAATTTCCCTCCTAGCATTATATCGGCTAAATACATGCCCACTTCAGCCGTATAAAGTAGCTAAAGCGAGCTCATTCAATTTTATATTTCGCCATTTTTTATGATATCAATTTTACTGAAAATAATTGAGCAGAAAAAAGCCCGATATATATTTACTAGTTGGTAGGCATACACAACGTAAAGTTTGGCTTATGCCAATAAAATAAATGGAAGTACGGTAAAATATATCTATCACGGAGTTGCCAATACCTCACGAGTAAGCGATAACCTGTTTTTTTTCACCCCCAATACTCTTTTTACTTCAATAATTAGCCCCTTGAGTAAACAAACACGCGCGCATACAAGTAGCTGATTAGAAATTATTATCCGAGTAAACGATGCTCGTATCGTTAAGTTTGCCTAATTAAGACTATAAATGAAATGTGGACAAAATTTCATGAGAAGTGCATTATTCCTTTGAAAAATGTACGAACCAAAGGCGGGTTTTTCATATGCTCAGTTTCTTACACCTTGAAGCTTTTCTACATTTGACCAGTCCAAAAGACACGCACGCGCTAATTTGGTTTCTAGTATTATTTTTTAACTATACCACATGAAGGCCATCTATGATTAATCAAGGCTTGAAAGTTAAATAATACGCAACTTGTTTAAAAAAGGAATTTGCAAAAAAGTGAGTGTGTTATAAACCTAAATAAAAATTTGGGGCTATTTGATAAATGTACTTACGTTAGAAATTGTAGGTAGGTCATTAAACACCCCTTGTCCATCTGAACGGGATGCGTAACAGATTACAGTTGGCCTCATCGAGTTCAAGGATTGTATTAAGTGCCTGTCAGTGTTGTCAGGGGCGACATCTAACTTCACTCGCTTTTGGTCGGGGGTTTGATCATCAATGTCCTAGAATAAAAATTAATTTAATTTTTTTCACTAGGTAACTTAAAACCTTATAGGCCTAAATTTCAATCATCTTAAAACACATAGAAAAAAGAACGACAGTCCTAGATGGAGCCTAAACCAGATATATTTTAAATACGATGCATAAATAAAAAATAGCACAATTTTGATTATTTATTCGTCTATTATTTATTCAGAATATTAATGGGGAACACCCCCCACTCCCGTCACTCCACAATACCAAGCCCCTTACGCTAAAGCTGTCAGCACTTTCAAAACTCTCCCTGTGTGTTTTAACAATTTTTTCTAATCTATCAGACAATTTCTTCACCATAAATAAATCGACTAAAAGCATTATAACTGGAAAAAGGTTAACACCTGTACACCTGAAAAAGGCCTAAACCCTTCACAGTGGTAGCTACTCAAAGAAGAATTAAAATAATTGATAGTTAATCGTTACTATTCTAGTATCTGATACAAGCATATTTATATATAAGTCTAATATAAGACAATGATGACTTAATGGCAGCACGAAAAAATGTATGTCTTTTTTCAATTACGAACGTATGAGATACTTCGCAAGCTAGTTAAGAACCCTTTTTAGTCAAAATACCTGAACAGCTGGCACATAGCGCTTGAATTTGCCATTGATAATTACTAAGTTCGCTGAAAGCCAGACGGCAGAGAATTTAGTCTTAAAAATGTGATATTTCTGTAAAGTACTAAAAAAGCATTTTAAACCAGATAGCCTATATCTGAACGAGTATCATAAAACAGATTTAAAATATGATACACAAAAAACACACACAATTTTGAGTTTTATGAGTGTTTGATATTTATTCAGAATATTAATATATAACTATACGAAAAGGGTCTTTTTTTCATAATACAAGTATAATATATATTTACTTACCATCAAGATTCTTTTAGAGTTTTCCATTGGAAAATGAATAAATTTAACTAAAAAAGGGTTATTTCAAGTTGTATTTTTCAACTGATCCAGAAAGAGTAATTCCACCTTAATTTATAGTGAAAGAACATGTTTATATGCCCTCCAGGTGAAAACCAGTATTTTTACAACGAGAGCATCTTTGAATATGTGATATACCAAAGTCGAATTTTGGCTATTGAACCTAGAAAAACTCGTTAGACAAGGCCTATAGTTGTGAAATATGTACCTACCCATGATAGGGCATGAACCCGTGAAACTACACATATATTTTAGTGTAATTCCTTATATATCTCTGTTTGAGCCAGAAAATAGGTGTTGGCACTGAAACCTGTCTAATTGCATTACACAATCTCGTCCCTGGTTCCAAATATAACTTGCTTCGTCACTTTATAGGTCCATAATATGGAAGGATTGATCACCTTATACAACCTCCGTTCATATTCCGTATTGCCATACTACTGATGTGCGTATGTGTATGTGCGTGTGGAGGGGTAGCTGCAATCCGGTCCCTTCTGTGTCTTAAAAAGGCCGGTAGCCCTTTCAATTTCCAATCGAATGAGCCATTTTCGAAGCTTCTACGACAACTCTTTCGATAAGAGGTGTTCTGGTCAAAAAAAAATAATGTACATTGTGCCCACATTGTTCTTTACTTAGGCAGCGCTATTGCACTGCTTATGATTTACTTTACATTTATGTGTCTAACATAGACTACTAACCCTCCTCTAATAGTTTCGTTATCGTCATCTGATAATTACAACGGGGTAACCTGTATGACCAAATCTTGACAATGATTTATTTACAGTTTGAATCAATGATTGCATATTTGTCTCCATACACCCCTCTTCCTTTGTTTCATAGAACCCTATCAATTGTATAGAATTAGACGCGTCCCTTCGCATATGGGCATAAAAACAGCTATTGCTTCATGTTCCTTGACTAGTTTTGAATTTGCCGAGTCGTATACAGGCATTATTTTGCTTCAAAATCAAGTGCTATTTTGTCAGTTTGCCGGAGAAAATTTTTAAAACTTTTAAAGAGTAAAAAGGCTCTTCAACCTTCAGACCTCTCCACAGTCTCATAGCCATGTTTTTTGCCATGTTTTATATGACTATTAAATTTTAATTCACTTTTATGTCAAGAAAAAAAAATGGTTAATCGAAGCATCCCCCCTCCCACCTTTCCCCTCGCTTAAAAGCCAACTTATTGGGAAAAGTACCGATATGAATTTTCATCTTTAGGTGGCTCATAGAGAAGCCAAACATAATGTTTTACTTGTTCTATTTCCGGCACCTTAACAAAATATAACACTCCCTTCTTTTTATTTTGCACACCCTTTTCAAATTCAGTGTCAAACTGTTTTAACGTCACTCACACTACCAAATGTTGATTTGCCGGTTCAAAAATACAAATTTATTTAGAAGAAACCAGATACTTACCTTCTAAACACTGAAAATCGACCTTTGGAAATTCTCTACTCCCATTACTATCTATAAAGTCTGGATTTTTCATTCAAGCGCTGTCATGCAAATTTTTATCCATTGAAGTCAGAAAAGAATGCTTAAAACACTGATGACCCACATCAAATTCTAAACTTGAAACATACCCCTGTCCGGTAACCAAAAAATCTGAGTGACATTTAGTTTGTCGGCAAACCCCTCCCCGTCCCCTTAAAAAAACTTTTATTAAATTGACTTAATCGCAACTCTAAATATTCTATAAGTAAAATAACTGAGCCGCTGAAAAATTTGTAATGGTCTTGTCTAACCATTTCATAAATTTTTTTTCATATTCGTGCAAATCCATGTGAAAAGTTTCGCTTTCAGTACTAATTTAAGTAGATTGTGACATTATACTTCTATAGCAGCACTAGGAACCACTGAAGCGTATCAGGTTGAATGAACTTTATCTAGGTCATTCTCTATTATACTTCTATAGCAGCACTAGGAACCACTGAAGCGTATCAGGTTGAATGAACTTTATCTATGTCATTCCCTAGGGCACTCTTGAGGTTGAACGAACTTTATCTAGGTCATTCTCTATTATACTTTGCTGACGCCCCTGGGAACCACTGAAACGTATCAAATTGAATGAGCCTTATCATGGTCATTCCCATGGTCACTCTTGAGGTTGAACGATTTTTATCTAGATCATTCTCTATTGAGGTTCCATTTTGTGGGGACAAATAGGAACCACTGAAACGTATCAAGTTGAATGAACTTTATCAAGGCCATTCCCTAGGGCACTCTTGAGGTTAAACGACCTTTATCTAGTTCATTCTCTAATTGAGGTTCCATTTTGGGGGGATATATAGGAACCACTGAAGCGTATCAATGTGAATGAACTTTATCAAGGCCATTCCCTAGGGCACTGTTGAGGTTAAACGACCTTTATCTAGGTCATTCTTTATTGATGTTTCATTTTTCAGGGACGTATAGGAACCACTGAAGCGTAGCAAGTTGAATGAACTTAATCTAGGTCATCCCCTAGGGCACTCTTGAGGTTGAACGACCTTTAAATAGGTCATTCTCTATTGAGGTTTCATTTTTCGGGGACACATAGGAACTACTGAAACGTATCAAGTTGAATGAACAAAACCTGTCAAAGAGTTTGATAAGCTCTAGCTTAAGGCATCTAATCGGGTTTGGTTAAGAAGTCATCATGGGATAATTACAGACCTTTGAATGATAAAAAGTTGTAACATTTACCTAAAAAATAACTATATTTGCGAAAAAGGTATAGCATTTGCAACTTGGACTTTATGAACGATCTTAATTGTTGATTGAATAATAGGGGTGAAAATGATCCTAATTAGTGATCAGATTGTATGAAGGTGGTAAAAAAAGGGTTAAACTGATTACCAGTTAAGGTAGCCCTGAAGGGGCTGTTAACTCATAGTCAATTTATTATAAATTTGGAATAGCATAAATCTATGGGAATGATTAACGATGATAAAATGGCCCTGTGAGTTGACCTAGCTTTACTTCACCGATGTGTTCTGTATAATACACAACTACTGTTTGAACAGTGTTTTCAATATAAAATACGGTCTAACGTTATAGCATACTAAAAAGTTGATACTAATATAGATGTAGATGTCAAGAAAATAATTTTAATAATGAAATTCAGAGCAACCCTTAGAAATCCTTAAAAATCAAGCAGTGAGGTGTATATGAATATGAACCGTCAAGGATCATAAGCATCAATTACCCTAACCACCAGGGAGCTCAAACTCCAAAGGTACCCTATTCCCAAACTCCAAGGGGGCCCCTCCCCCAACTTTTTGCCCCCCCCCTTCCCTCCCCCCATTTTTATACTTTTTATTTTTTTGGAAGTTTTTTTAACTTCTTTTTTTATTATTTTTTTAACATTATATTTTTTTTCAACTTTTTTTTACATCTTAGAATGACATGTTCTTTTTTTGAAGTTTTTTTTTAACTTCTTTTTTTATTATTTTCTTAACATGACATATTTTTTCAACTTTTTTTTACATCTCTTAGAATGACATGTAACATACTTAGAACGTAAGAAATTCAAATTTTTTATTGTCTAAATTCAAAATGATATTTGTATTAAAGTTATAGTCGATACTTTTACTATTAGAAAAATATTGTTTGTAGTAGCACTTTTTTTTCTTTTTTTTTCTTTTTTTTGAAATAAATTTGTTTTGGACTTATTCAACCTTTTTATTCAACCTGAAATTATTCAACCTTTTTTTTATCGACATCATTTGTCGGATACGTCGGATAACAATGACTAAATATATGTATTAGAATGAATAAATTCTTGATCAACATCTTTTGTCGGGTACGTCAGAGAAAATTGATAAAATCTAAGTATCAGAGTAAATAAATTCATTATCTACATCCTTTGTCGGATATTTGGGATAAAATTGACAAAATCTAAGTATCAGAAAGATTAAATTCTATATCAGCATCCCTTTCTCGGACACATGGGATAAAATTGACAAAATCTAAGTATCAGAGTGAATAAATACTTTATCAACATCCTTTAAATGGGTTATCAACATCATTTGTCGGGTATATCGGATAAAATTGACGAAATCTAAGTATCAGATTGAATAAATGCTTTATCTACATCATTTGACGGATATCTCGGATAAAATTGAGAAAATCTAAGTATCAGAAAGAATAAACTCATTATCAACATCCTTTGTCGGATATGTAGGATAAAATTGACAAAATCTAAGTATCAGAGTGATTAGTTTATGTATTAACAGTTCTTTCTTGGATATATTGGATAAAATTGACAAAATCTAAGTATCAGAGTGAATAAATGCTTTATCAACATCCTTTAAATGCATTATCAACATCGTTTGTTGGGTATATCGGATAAAATGAACAAAATCTAAGTATCATATTGATTAAATTCTATATCAACATCCCATACTCGAATACATGGGATAAAATTGACAAAATCTAAGTGTCAGAGTGAATAATTTTCTTTATCAACATCTTTTGTCAAATACAATGAATATAATTTACAAAATCTAAATATCAGTGTGAATAAATGCTTTATCAGCATCCTTTGTCGGATATGTTGGATAAAATTGACAAAATCTAAGTATCAGAGTCATTAAATTCTATATTAACTTACTTTTCTCGGATAAAGGGGATAAGATTGACAAAATCAATGTGTCAGAGTGAATAAGTTCTTTATCAGCATTCTTTGTCAGATACATCAAATATAATTGACAAAATCTAAGTATCGGAGTGAATAAATGCTATATCAACATCCTTTGTCGGCTATATCGGATAAAATTGACAAAATAAAATTCAATATCAACATCCCTTTCTCGATTACATGGGATAAAACTGACAAAATCTAACTGTCAGAGTGAATAAATTTTTTTATCAGCATCTTTTGTCAGACACAACAAATATAATTGACAAACTCTAAGTATAAGAGTGAGTAAATGCTTATGATATCAGCGCCCTTTTTCAGATGTGGTGGACAAAACTGATAAAACGTATCTGTCATAGTGAATAATTTTTTTTATCAACATTCTCTGCCAGACATAATGAATACAATTGAAACACTATAAGCATCAGAGTGAAAAAACGACTTATAAGCACTCTTTGTCGGATATGTTGGATAAAATTTAAAAAACTAAGTGTTAGAGTGAATAAATTTTTTTCATCAACATCCTCTGTCAGATAAATCGAATAAAATTGACAAATTCTAAGTATCAGATTGAATAAATGCTTTATCTACATAATTTGTCGGATATCTCGGATAAAATTTACAAAATCTAAGTATCAGAGTGAATAAATTCATTATCAACATTCTTTGTCGGATATGTGCGATAAAATTGACAAAATTTAAGTATCAGATCGAATAAATGCTTTATCTACATCATTTGTCGGGTATCTCGGATAAAATTGACAAAATCTAAGTATCAAAGTGAATAAATTCATTATCAATTTTCTTTGTCAGATATGTCGGATAAAATTGACAAAATCAAAATATCAGAGTGGTTTTATTCTATATAAAAATCTCTTTCTGGAATACATGGGATAAAATTGACAAAATCTAAGTATCAGAGTGAATAATTTTTTATCAACATCTTTTGTCAAATACAACGAGTATAATTGACAAAATCTGAATATCAGAGTGAATAAATGCTTTATCAGCATCCTTTGTCGGATATGTTGGATAAAATTGACAAAATCTTAGTATCAGAGTGAATAGATGCATTATCAACATCCTTTGTCGGGTATGTTGGATAAAATTGAAAATATCTAAGTATCAGAGTCATTAAATTCTTTATTAACATCCTTTTCTCGGATACATGGGATAAAATTGACAAAATCTTTGTGTCAGAGTGAATAAATCCTTTATCAGCATCCTTTGTCAGATACATCAAATATAATTGACAAAATATCAGAGTGAATAAGTATCAGAGTGAATAAATGGCTTATCAACATCTTTTGTCGGCTATATCGGATAAAATTGACAAAATCTAAGTGTCAGATTGATTAAATTATACATCAACATCCCTTTCTGGAAAACATGGGATAAAATTGACATAATCTAAGTGTCAGAGTGAATAATTTTTTTTATCAACATCTTTTGTCAGATACAACGAATATAATTGACGAAAGCTAAATATCAGAGTGAATAAATGCTTTATCAGCATCCTTTGTCGGATAAGATGGATAAAATTGATAAAATGTATCTGTTAGAGTGAATAAATTTTTTTATCAGTATCCTTTGTTAGACGTCAAATAAGATTGACAATATCTAAGTACCAGGTGTAATAAATGCTTTATCATAATCCTTTTTCAGATATATTAGATAAGATTTAAAAACTTAAATGCTAGAGTGAAAAAAAAAATGTTTCTCATCAACATCCTCTGTCAGATACATCGGATAAAATTGACAAATTCTAAGTATCAGGTTGATTAAATGCTTTATCTACATCATTTGTCGGATATCTCGGATAAAATTGACAAAATCTAAGTATCAGAGTGAATAAATTCATTATCAACATCCTTTGTCGGATATGTCGGATAATATTGACAAAAGCTAAGTATCGGATTGAATAAATGCTTTATCAACATTATTTTTTGGATATCTAGGATAAGATTGACGATACCTAAGTATCAGAATGAATAAATTCAGTATCAACATCCTTTGTCGGATATATCAGATAAAATTGACAAAGTCAAAGTATCAGAGTGATTTTATTCTATATCAACATCTCTTTCTGGGATACATGGGATAAAATTGACAAAATCTAAGTATCAGAGTGAATAAATACTTTATCAATATCTTTAAATGCATTATCAACATCATTTGTCGGATATATTGGATAAAAGTGACAAAATATAAGTATCAGATTGATTAAATTCGATATCAACATCCCTTTCTCGAATAGATGGGACAAAATTGACAAATTCAAGTGGCAGAGTGAATAATTTTCTTATCAACATCTTTTGTCAGATACAACGAATATAATTGACAAAATCTAAATATCAGAGTGAATAAATGCTTTATCAGAACCCTTTGTCAGATATGTTGGATAGAATTGACAAAATCTAAGTAAGAGTAAACAAATTATTTTTATCAACATCTTTTGCCAGATCCATCAAATATAATTGACAAAATCTAAGTGTCATAGTGCATAATTTTTTTTATCAATATCTTTTGTCAGATACAACGAATATAATTGACAAAATCTAATATCAGAGTGAAAAAATGCTTTTATCAGCACCCTTTGTCGGATATGATGCACAAAATTGACAAAATCTAAGTGTCAGACTGAATAAATTATTTTTATCAACATCCTTTGTCAGATGCATCAAACATAATTGAAATAATCTAAGTATCAGAGTGAATAAATTCTTTATCAACATCTTTTGTCGGCTATATCGGATAAAATTGACAAAGTTTAAGTATCAGATTGATTAAATTCAATATCAACATCCCTTTCTCGATTACATGGGATAAAATTGACAAAATCTAACTGTCAGAGTGAATAAATTTTTTTTTTCAACATCTTTTGTCAGACACAACGAATATAATTGACAAACTCTAAATATCAGAGTGAATAAATGCTTTATCAGCACCCTTTGTTGGATATGGTGGATAAAATTGAAAAAATCTAAGTGTCAGAGTGAATAAATTTTTTTATCAGCATCCTTTGTCAGATACATCAAATATAATTGACAAAATCTAAGTATCAGGGTGAATAAGTGCTTTATCAGCATCCTTTGTCGGATATGTTGGATAAAATTGACAAAAACTAAGTGTTAGAGTGAATAAATTTTTTTCATCAACATCCTCTGTCAGATACATCTGATAAAATTGACAAGATATAAATATTAGAGTGATTAAATGCTTTATCTACATCATTTGTCGGATATCTCGGATAAAATTGACAAAATATAAGTATCAGAGTGAATAAATTCATTATCAACATCCTTTTGTCGGATATGTCAGATAAAATTGACAAAATATAAGTATCAGCTTGAACAAATGCTTTATCTACATCATTTGGCAGATATCTTGGATAAAATTGACAAAATATAAGCATCAGAGTGAATAAATTCATTATCAACATCCTTTGTCAAATATGTCGGATAAAAGTGACAAAATCAAAGTATCAGAGTGATTTTATTCTATATCAACATCTCTTTCTGGGATATATGGGATAAAATTGACAAAATCTAAGTATCAGAGTGAATAAATGCTTTATCAATATCCTTTAAATGCATTATCAACATCATTTGTCGGATATATCGGATACAAGTGACAAAATCTAAGTATCAGATTGATTAAATTCTATATCAACATGCCTTTCTCGAATACATGGGACACAATTGACGGAATCTAAGTGTCAGAGTGAAATTTTTTTTTATCAACATCTTTTGTCAGATACAAAGAATATAATTGACAAAATGTAAATATCAGAGTGAATAAATACTTTATCAGCATCTTTTGTCAGATATGTTGGATAGAATTGACAAAATCTAAGTGTCAGAGTGAAAAAATTATTTTTATCAACATCTTTTGTCAGATACATCAAATATAATTGACAAAATCTAAGTGTCATAGTGCATAATTGTTTTTATCAATATCTTTTGTCAGATACAACGAATATAATTGACAAAATCTAAATATCAGAGTGAATAAATGCTTTATCAGCATCCTTTGTCGGGTATGTTGGATAAAATTGAAAATATCTAAGTATCAGAGTGATTAAATTCTATATTAACATCCTTTTCTCGTATACATGGGATAAAATTGACAAAATCTATGTGTCAGGGTGATTAAATCCTTTATCAGCATCCTTTGTCAGATACATCAAATATAATTGAAAAAATCTAAGTATCAGAGTGAATAAATGCTTTATCAACATCTTTTGTTGGCTATATCGGATAAAATTGACAAAATCTAAGTATCATATTGATTAGATTCTATGTCAACATCTCTTTCTTGAATAACTGGGATAAAATTGACAAAATATAACCGTCAGAGTGAATAATTTTTTTTATTAACATCTTTTGTCAGATACAACGAATATAATTGACAAAAGCTAAATATCAGAGTGAATAAATGCTTTATCAACACTCTTTGTCGGATAAGATGGATAAAATTGATAAAATGTAAGTGTCAAAGTGAATAAATTTTTTTATCAGTATCCTTTGTCATACATCAAATATAATTGACAAAATCTAAGTATCAGAGTGAATAAGTGCTTTATCAGCATCTTTTGTCGGATATGTTGGATAAAATTGAAAAACCTAAGTGTTAGAGTGAATAAATGTTTTTCATCAACATCCTCTGTCAGATAAATCGAATAAAATTGACAAATTCTAAGTATCAGATTGAATAAATGCTTTATCTACATAATTTGTCAGATATCTTGGATAAAGTTGACACAATCTAAGTGTCAGTGTGAATAAATTCATTATCAACATCCATTGTCAGGGGTGTCAGAGAAAATAAACAAAAGATAAGTATCGAGTTGAATCAATACTTTATCAACAGCATTTGATAGACATCTCATATACGATTGACATTATATAATCATTAGAATTAATAAATTCTCTATCAATATCCTTTGTTAGACATATCGGATTAAATTTACAAAATCTAAATATCAGATTGAATAAATGCTTTATCTACATCATTTGTCGGGTATCTCGGATAAAATTGACAAAATCTAAGTATCAAAGTGAATAAATTCATTATCAACTTTCTTTGTCAGATATGTCGGATAAAATTGACAAAATCAAAATATCAGAGTGGTTTTATTATATATAAACATCTCTTTCTGGAATACATGGGATAAAATTTACAAAATCTAAGTATAAGAGTGAATAAATACTTTATCAATATCCTTTAAATGCATTATCAACATCATTTGTCGGATATATTGGATAAAAGTGACAAAATCTAAGTATTAGATCGATTAAATTTTATATCAACATCCCTTTCTCGAATACATGTGACAAAATTGACAAAATATAAGTGTCAGAGTGAATAAATTTTTTATGAACATATTTTGTCAGATACAACAAATATAATTGACAAAATATAAATATCAGAGTGAATAAATGCTTTATCAGCATCCTTTGTCGGATATGTTGGATAAAATTGAAAAAATCTAGGTGTCAGAGTGAATAAATTATTTTTATCAACATCTTTTGTCAAATACAACGAGTATAATTGACAAAATCTAAATATCAGAGTGAAAAATGCTTTATCAGCATCCTTTGTCGGACATCTTGGATCAAATTGACAAAATCTAAGTGTCAGAGTGAATAAATTCATTATCAACATCCTTTGTCGGATTTGTTGGATAAAATTGGCAAAATCTAAGTATTAGAGTGATTAAATTATATATCAACATCCTTTTCTCGGATACATGGGATAAAATTGACAAAATATCAATGTCAGAGTAAATAAATCCTTTATCAGCATCCTTTGTCGGATACATCAAATATAATTGACAAAATCTAAATACCAGAGTGAATAAGTCCTTTATCAACATCTTTTGTCAGATATGTTGGATAAAATTGACAAAATCTAAGCATCAGATTGATTAAATTCTATATCAACATCCCTTTCTGGAATACATGGGATAAAACTGACAAAATCTAACTGTCAGAGTGAATAAATTTTTTTTATCAACATCTTTTGTCAGAACCAACGAATATAATTGACAAACTCTAAATATCAGAGTGAATAAATGCTTTATCAGCACCCTTTGTCGGATATGGTGGATAAAATTGACAAAATCTAAGGGTCAGAGTGAATAAATTTTTTTATCACCCTCCTTTGTCAGATACATAAAATTTAATTGACAAAATATAAGTATCAGAGTTAATAAGTGCTTTATCAGCATCTTTTGTCAGATATGTCAGATAAAATCGACAAAACCTAAGTGTTAGAGTGAATAATTTTTTTTCATCAACATCCTCTGTCAGATAAATTGAATAAAATTGAAAAATTCTAAGTACCAGATTGAATAAATGCTTTATCTACATCATTTGTTGGATATCTCGGATAAAATTTACAAAATCTAAGTATCAGAGTTAATAAATTCATTATCAACATCCTTGGTCGGATATGTGGGATAAAATTGACAAAATCGAAGTATCAGAGTGATTTTATTCTATTTCAACATCTCTTTCTGGGATACATGGGATGAAATTGACAAAATCTAAGTATCAGAGTGAATAAATGCTTTATCAATATCTTTTAAATGCGTTATCAACATCATTTGTATGATATATCGGATAAAAGTGACAAAATCTAAGTATCAGATTGATTATATTCTATATCAGCATCCCTTTCTCGAATACATGGGACAAAATTGACAAAATCTAAGTGTCAGAGTGAATAATTTTTTTTTATCAACATCTTTTGTCAGATACAACGAATATAATTGACAAAATGTAAAAATCAGAGTGAATAAATGCTTTATCAGCATCCTTTGTCGGATATGTCTGATAAAATTGACAAAATCTAAGTGTCAGATTGAATAAACTTTTTATCAACATCTTTTGTCATATACATCAAATATAATTGACAAAATCTAAGTGTCAGAGTGAATAATTTTTTTATCAACATCTTTTGTCAAATACAACGAATATAATTGACAAAATCTAAATATCAGAGTGAATAAATGCTTTATCAGCATCCTTTGTCAGATATGTGGGATAAATTTGACAAAATCTAAGTATCAGAGTGAATAAATACATTATCAACATTCTTTGTCGGGTATGTTGGACAAAATTGACAAAATCTAAGCATCAGAGTCATTAAATTCTACATTAACATCCTTTTCTCGGATACATGGGATACAATTGACAAAATCTATGTGTCAGAGTGAATAAATCCCTTGTCAGCATCCTTTGTCAGATACATCAAATCTAATTGACAAAATCTAAGTATCAGAGTGAATAAATGCTTTATCGACATCTTTAGTCAACTATATCGGATAAAATTGACAAAATCTAAGTATCAGATTGATTAAATTCTATATCAACATCCCTTTCTCGAATACATGGGATAAAACTGACAAAATCTAACTGTCAGAGTGAATAAATTTTATTTTATCAACATCTTTTGTCAGATACAACGAATATAATTGACAAAATCTAAATATCAGAGTGAATAAATGCTTTATCAACACCCTTTGTCAGATATGATGAACAAAATTGACAAAATATAAGTGTCAAAATGAATAAAATTTTTTATCAGCATCCTCAATCAGATACATCAAATATAATTGACAAAATCTAAGTATCAGGGTCAATAAGTGCCTTATCAGCATCCTTTGTCGGATATGTCGGATAAAATTGACAAAAACTAAGTGTTAGAGTGAAAAAAAAAATTTTCATCAACATCCTCTATCAGATAAATCGAATAAAATTGACAAAATATAAGTATCAGATTTAATGAATGCATTATCAACAGCATTTGATGGATATCTCTGATAAAATTGACATAATATAAGTGTTAGAAGGAGTAAAGTCATGATGAACATCGTTTTTCGGATATGTTAGATAGAATTGGCAAGATATAAGTATCAGATTTAATAAATGCTTTATCTACAGCATTTGTCGGATATCTCGGATAAAATTGACATAATATAAGTATCAGAGTGAATAATTTCATTATCAACATCCTTTGTCAGATATATTGGATAAAATTGACAAAGTCTAAGTATCAGAGTGATTTTATTCTATATCAACATCTCTTTCTGGGATACATGGGATAAAATTGACAAAATCTAAGTATCAGAAGGAATAAATACTTTAAGTATAAGAGTGAATAATTTCATTATTACATCCTTTGTCAGATATGTCGGATAAAATTGATAAAATCAAAGTATCAGAGTGAATAAATGCTTTATCAACATCCTTTAAATGCATTATCAACATCATTTGTCGGATATATTGGATAAAATTGACAAAATCTAAGTATCAGATTGATTAAATTATATATCAACATCCCTTTCTCGAATACATGTGACAAAATTGACGAAATCTAAGTGTCAGATTGAATACATTTTCTTATCAACATCTTTCGTCAGATAAATCAAATTTAATTGATACAAGCTAAGAGTCAGAGTGATTAAATGTTTCAGCTGCATCCTCTGTTGAATGTATTGGATACAATTGCCAGAATGAAAGCGTCATGTGGAATAAATTATTTTTATCGAATTCCTTTGTCTTATATATCAAATATAAGTGAAAAAAGCTAAGTGTCAGAGTGAATAATTTCTTATCGACATCTTTTGTCAAATACAACGAGTATAATTGACAAAATCTGAATATCAGAGTGAATAAGTGCTTTATCAGCATCCTTTTTCGGATATGTTGGATAAAATTTACAAAATCTTAGTATCAGATCGACTAAATGCATTATCAACATCCTTTGTCAGGTATGTTGGATAAAATTGAAAATATCTAAGTATCAGAGTCATTAAATTCTATATTAACATCCTTTTCTCAGATACATGGGATAAAATTGACAAAATCTATGTGTCAGAGTGAATAAATCCTTCATCAGCATCCTTTGTCAGATACATCAAATATAATTGACAAAATCTAAGTATCTGAGTAAATAAATGCTTTATCAACATCTTTTGTCGGCTATATCGGATAAATTTGACAAAATCTAAGTATCAGATTGATTAAATTCTATATCAACATCCCTTTCTCGAATACATGGGATAAAACTGGTAAAATCTAACTGTTAGAGTAATAAAAATTTTTTTTATCAACATCTTTTGTCAGATACAACGAATATAATTGACAAAATCTAAATATCAAAGTGAATAAATGCTATATCAACACCCTTTGTCGGATATGGTGGCTAAAATTGACAAAATCTAAGGGTCAGAGTGAATAAATTTTTTTATCAGCATTTTTTTTATATCAAAATCTAAGTATAAGAGTGAATAATTTCATTGTCAACATCCTTTGTCAGATATGTCCGATAAAATTGACAAAATCAAAGTATCAGAGTGATTTTATTCTATATCAACATCTCTTTCTGGGATACATGGGATAAAATTGACAAAATCTAAGTATCAGAGTGAATAAATGTTTTATCAATATCCTTTAAATGCGTTATCAACATCCTTTGTCGGATATATCGGACACAATTGACAAAATCTAAGTGTCAGATTGATTATATTATGTATCAACACCCCTTTCTCGAATACATGGGACAAAATTGAAGAATATAAGTTTCAGAGTGAATAAATTTTTCTTATGAAAATCCTTTGTCAGATACAGCAAATTTAATTGACAAAATCTAAGTATCAGTGTGAATAAATGCTTTATCTGCATCCTCTGTCGGAAATGTTGGATAAAATTGACAAAATCTAAGTGTCAGAGTGAATAAATTATTTTTATCAACATCTTTTGTCAGATACATCAAATATAATTGACAAAAGCCAAGTGTCAGAGTGAATAATTTCTTATCGACATCTTTTGTCAAATACAACGAGTATAATTGACAAAATCTGAATATCAGAGTGAATAAATGCTTTATCAGCATCCTTTGTCGGATATGTTGGATAAAATTGACAAAATCTTAGTATCAGAGTGAATAGATGCATTATCAACATCCTTTGTCGGGTATGTTGGATAAAATTGACAAAATCTAAGTATCAGAGTCATTAAATTCTATATCAACATCCTTTTCTCGGATACATGGGATAAAATTGACAAAATCTTTGTGTCAGAGTGAATAAATCCTTTATCAGCATCCTTTGTCAGATGCATCAAATATAATTGAAAAAATATCAGAGTGAATAAGTATCAGAGTGAATAAATGGCTTATCAACATCTTTTGTCGGCTATATCGGATAAAATTGACAAAATTTAAGTGTCAGATTGATTAAATTCTATATCAACATCCCTTTCTTGAATACATGGGATAAAACTGACAAAATCTAACTGTCAGAGCGAATAAATTTTTTTTATCAATATCTTTTGTCAGATACAACGAATATAATCGACAAAATCTAATATCAGAGCGAAAAAATGCTTTATCAACACCCTTTGTCGGATATGATGGATAAAATTGACAAAATCTAAGTGTCAAAGTGAATAAATTTTTTTATCAGTATCCTTTGTCATACATCAAATATGATTGACAAAATCTAAGTATCAGGGGGAATAAGTGCTTTATCAGCATCCTTTGTCGGATATGTCGGATAAAATTGACAAAAACTAAGTGTTAGAGTGAATAAATTTTCTCATCAACATCCTCTATCAGATAAATCGAATAAAATTGACAAAATTAAAGTATCAGATTGGATAAATGCTTTATCTACATCATTTGTCGGATATCTTGGATAAAGTTGACAAAATCTAAGTGTCAGTGTGAATAAATTCATTATCAACATCCATTGTCAGATATGTCGGATAAAATTGACAAAATCTAAGTATCAGATTGAATAAATGCTTTATCTACATCATGTGTCGGATATCTCGGATAAAATTGAAAAATCTAAGTATCAGAGTGAATAATTTCATTATCCGACAGATATGTCGGATAAAATTAACAAAGTAAAGTATCAGAGTGGTTTTATTCTATATAAACATCTTTTTCTGGAATACATGGGATAAAATTGACAAAATCTAAGTATCAGAGTGAATAAATATTTTATCAATATCCTTTAAATGCATTATCAACATCATTTGTCGGGTATGTCGGATAAAATTGAAAAAAATCTAAGTATTAGATCGATTAAATTCGATATCAACATCCCTTTCTCGAATAGATGGGACAAAATTGACAAATTCAAGTGTCAGAGTGAATAATTTTTTTATCAACATCTTTTGTCAGATACAACGAATATAATTGACAAAATCTAAATATCACAGTGAATAAATGCTTTATCAGCATCCTTTGTCAGATATGTTGGATAGAATTGACAAAATCTAAGTGTCAGAGTAAACAAATTATTTTTATCAACATCTTTTGCCAGATCCATCAAATATAATTGACAAAATATAAGTGTCATAGTGCATAATTTTTTTTATCAATATCTTTTGTCAGATACAACAAATATAATTGACAAAATCTAAATATCAGAGTTAATAAATGCTTTATCAGCATCCTTTGTCGGATATGTTGGATACAATTGACAAAATCTAAGTGTCAGAGTGAATAAATTATTTTTATCAACATCTTTTGTCAGATGTATCAAATATAATTGACAAAATCTAAGTATCAGAGTGAATAAATGCTTTATCAACATCTTTTGTCGGCTATATCGGATAAAATTGACAAAGTCTAATTATCCGATTGATTAAATTCAATATCAACATCCCTTTCTCGATTACATGGGATAAAACTGACAAAATCTAACTGTCAGAGTGAATAAATTTTTTTTTTCAACATCTTTTGTCAGACACAACGAATATAATTGACAAACTCTAAATATCAGAGTGAATAAATGCTTTATCAGCACCCTTTGTTGGATATGGTGGATAAAATTGAAAAAATCTAAGTGTCAGAGTGAATAAATTTTTTTATCAGCATCCTTTGTCAGATACATCAAATATAATTGACAAAATCTAAGTATCAGGGTGATTAAGTGCTTTATTAGCATCCTTTGTCGGATATGTCGGATAAAATTGACAAAAACTAAGTGTTAGAGTGAATAAATTTTTTTCATCAACATCCTCTATCAGATAAATCGAATAAAATTGACAAAATATAAGTATCAGATTGATTAAATGCTTTATCTACATCATTTGTCGGATATGTCGGAAAAAATTGACAAAATCTAAGTATCAGAGTGAATAAATTCATTATCAACATCCTTTTGTCGGATATGTCAGATAAAATTGACAAAATCTAAGTATCAGCTTGAACAAATGCTTTATCTACATCATGTGTCGGATATCTACATCATTTGGCGGATATCTCGAATAAAATTGACAAAATCTAAGTATAAGAGTGAATAATTTCATTATCAACATCCTTTGTCAAATATGTCGGATAAAAGTGACAAAATCTAAGTATCAGAGTGATTTTATTATATATCAACATCTCTTTCTGGGATACATGGGATAAAATTGACCAAATGTAAGTATCAGAGTGAATAAATACTTTATCAATATCCTTTAAATGCATTATCAACATCATTTGTCGGATATATCGGATAAAATTGACAAAATCTAAGTATCAGATTGATTAAATTCTATATCAACATGCCTTTCTCGAATACATGGGACACAATTGACGGAATCTAAGTGTCAGAGTGAAATTTTTTTTTTACCAACATCTTTTGTCACATACAAAGAATATAATTGACAAAATCTAAATATCAGAGTGAATAAATACTTTATCAGCATCTTTTGTCGGATATGTTGGATAAAATTGACAAAATCTAAGTGTCAGAGTGAAAAAATTATTTTTATCAACATCTTTTGTCAGATACATCAAATATAATTGACAAAATCTAAGTGTCATAGTGCATAATTTTTTTTATCAATATCTTTTGTCAGATACAACGAATATAATTGACAAAATCTAAATATCAGAGTGAATAAATGCTTTATCAGCATCCTTTGTCTGATATGTTGGATAAAATTGAAAATATCTAAGTATCAGAGTGATTAAATTCTATATTAACATCCTTTTCTCGTATACATGGGATAAAATTGACAAAATCTATGTGTCAGGGTGATTAAATTCTTTATCAGCATTCTTTGTCAGATACATCAAATATAATTGACAAAATCTAAGTATCAGAGTGAATAAATGCTTTATCAACATCTTTTGTCAGCTATATCGGATAAAATTGACAAAATCTAAGCATCAGATTGATTAAATTTTATATCAACATCCCTTTCTCAAATAAATGGGATAAAATTGACAAAATCTAAGCGTCAGAGTGAATAAATTTTTTTTATCAACATCTTTTGTCAGATACAATGAATATAATTGACAAAATCTAAATATCAGAGTGAATAAATGCTTTATCAACACACTTTGTCGGATAAGATGGATAAAATTGAAAAAATCTAAGTGTCAGAGTGAATAAATTTTTTTATCAGCATCCTTTGTCAGATACATCAAATACAATTGATAGAATCTATGTATCAGAGTGAATAAGTGCTTTATAAGCATCCTTTGTCGGATATATCGGATAATATTGACAAAAACTAAGTGTTAGATTGAATAAATTTTTTTCATCAACATCACATAAATCGAATAAAATTGACAAAATTTAAGTATCAGATTAAATATATGCTTTATCTACATCATTTGTCAGATATCTCGGATAAAATTGTCAAAATCTAAGTATTAGAGTGAATAAATTCATTATCAACATCCTTTGTCGGGTATGTCAAATAAAATTGACAAAATCTAAGTATCAGAGTCATTAAGTTCTATATCAACATCCTTTTATCGTATACATGGGATAAAATTTATAAAATCTATGTCTCAGAGTGAATAATTTTTTTACCAACATTTTTTTTTTCAGATATATAGAATATAATTGACAAAGTCTAAGTATCAGAGTGAATAAATGCTTCATCAACATCCTTTGTTGGGTATATCGGATAAAATTGACAAAATCTAAGTATCCGATTGATTAAATTCTATATCAAAATCCCTTTTTCAAATACATGGGATAAAATTGACAAAATCCCAAGTGTCAGAGTGAATAATTTTTTTTTATCAACATCTTTTGTCAGATACAAGGAATACAATTGACAAAATCTAAATATCAGAGTGAACATATTTTTTTTATCAACATCATTTGTCAGATACATCAAATATAATTGACAAAGTCTATGTGTTAGAGTGAATAAATTTTTTTCATCAACATTCTTTGTGTGATACATCGGATAAAATTGACAAAATCTAAGTATCGGATTGAATAAATGCTTTATCAACATCATTTGTCGGATATCTCGGATAAAAATGACAAAATATAAGTATCAGAGTGAATAAATTCATTTTCATCATCCTTTGTCGGATAAAATTGACAAAATCTAAGTATCGGGGTGATTAAAGTCTATATCAACATCCTTTTCTCGGATAAATGAGATAAAATTGACAAAATATAAGTGTCAGAGTGAATAAAATTTTTTTATCAACATCTTTTGTCAGATACAATGAATATAATTGACAAAATCTAAATAACAGAGTGAATAAATGCTTTATCAGCACGCTTTGTCGGATATGGTGGATAAAATTGACAAAATCTAAGTGTCAGAGTGAATAAATTTTTTTATCAGCATCCTTTGTCAGATACATCAAATATAATTGACAAAATCTAAGTATCAGATTGAATAAATGCTTTATCAGCATCCTTTGTCAGATATATTGGATAAAATTGACAAAAACTAAGTGTTAGAGTGAATAAATGTTTTTCATCAACATCAGATAAATCGGATAAAATTGACAAAATCAAAGTAACAAGTTGATTCAATACTTTATCAACATCATTGGACAGATATGTCGGATTAAATTGACCAAATATAAGTATCAGAGTGAATAAATTCATTATCAACATCCTTTGTCGGATATGTCGGATTAAATTTGCAAAATCTAAACATCAGAGAGATTAAATTCTATATCAACATCCTTTTCTCGGATACATGGGATAAAATTGATAAAATCTATGTCTCAGAGTGAATAATTTTTTGACCAACATTTTTTTTTTCAGATACATAGAATATAATTGACAAAGTCTAAGTATCAGAGTGAATAAATGCCTTATCAACATCCTTTGTCGGGTATATTGGATAAAATTGACAAAATCTAAGTATCAGATTGATTAAATTCTATATCAACATCCCTTTTTCAAATACATGGGATAAAATTGACAAAATCCCAAGTGTCAGAGTGAATAATTTTTTTTATCAACATCTTTTGTCAGATACAAGGAATACAATTGACAAAATCTAAATATCAGAGTGAACATATTTTTTTTATCAACATCATTTGTCAGATACATCAAATATAATTGACAAAGTCTATGTGTTAGAGTGAATAAATTTTTTTCATCAACATTCTTTGTGTGATACATCGGATAAAATTGACAAAATCTAAGTATCGGATTGAATAAATGCTTTATCAACATCATTTGTCGGATATCTCGGATAAAAATGACAAAATATAAGTATCAGAGTGAATAAATTCATTTTCATCATCCTTTGTCGGATAAAATTGACAAAATCTAAGTATCGGGGTGATTAAAGTCTATATCAACATCCTTTTCTCGGATAAATGAGATAAAATTGACAAAATCTAAGTGTCAGAGTGAATAATTTTTTTTTTCATATGAAAAAAAAATTGTAAGTAAGTAACAAACTCTTTGTTGAATTCACCCCAGGGGCCAAGTGAGAGAGACACGCAAAAAGCTAGGTTCATTTTTTTACTAAATCAAGTGCTACCATCTATTTCAATTAAGGTATAGATGGCAGCACAACTGATTTTTCCTTCGCCCGGGCACCTGCAACAACTTACAATACCACCCTTTTTTCAAATAACTTCATTCACGTTAGGTTCATTTACGTTCACTGAGCGTGGCGCGCCACGCTAAGTGAACCTAAACTTTTTAGTATACTATAACGTTAGACTGTATGTTATATTGACAACACTGTTCAAATGGTACTTGTTTGTTATACAGAACAAATCGGTGAAGTAAAGCTAGGTCAACTCACGGGGCCATTTTATCATCGTTAACCATTCCCATAGATTGATGCTATTCCAAATTTATAGTATATTGACTATGAGTTAACAGCCCCTTCGGGGCTTCCTTAACTGGTAATCAGTTTAACCCTTTTTTTTACGACCTTCGTAGGATCCAATCACTTATTAGGATCATTCTCACCCCTATTATTCAATCAACAATTAAGATTGTTCATAAAGTCGAATTCGTAAATGCCATACCTTTTTCACAAATATAGTTATTTTTTAGGTAAATGTTACAACTTTTCATCATTCACAGTTCTGTAATGATCCCATGATGCATTCTTAACCACAACCGATGAAATGCCTTTAAGCTAGAGGTTATCAAACTCTTTGACAGGTTTTGTTCATTCAACTTGATACATTTCAGTATTTCCTGTATGTCCCTGCGAAATGGAACCTCAATAGAGTATGACATAGACAAAGGTCGTTCACCCTCAAGAGTGCCCTAGGGGATGACCTATATTAAGTTCGTTCAACTTGATACGCTTCAGTGGTTCCTATACGTCCCTGCAAAATGGAACCTCAATAGAAAATGATCTAGATAAAAGTCGTTCAACCTCAAAAATGCACTAGGGAATGGCCTTGGTAAGTTCATTCAACTTGATACGCTTCAGTGGTTCCTATATGTCCCCGCAAAATGGAACCTCAATAGAGAATGACCTAGATAAAGGTCGTTCAACCTCAAGAGTGCCCTAGGGAATGGCTTGATAAGGCTCATTCAATTTGATACGCTTCAGTGGTTCCTATATGTCCCCGCAAAATGGAGCCTCAATAGAGAATGACCTTGATAAAGGTCTTTCAACCTCAAGAGTGTTCTAGGGAATGGCCTTGATAAAGCTCATTCAACTTGATACGTTTCAGTGGTTCCTAGGGGTGTCAGCAAAGTATATTAGAGGCTGACCTAGATAAAGATCGTTCAACCTCAAAAGTGCCCTAGGGAATGACCTAGATAAAGTTCATTCAACCTGATACGTTTCAGTGGTTCCTAGTGCTTCCATAGAAGTATAATAGAGAATGAACTAGATAAAGCTCTTTCAACCTCAAGAGTGCCCTAGGGAATGACCTAGATAAAGTTCATTCAACCTGATACGCATAAGTGGTTCCTAGTGCTGCTATAGAAGTATAATTTCATAATCTACTATTGTATACACAAAATGTTTCACCCGATTTTTTGTAGAAATAATGTAGTTTCTGACTTATGTTTGTCTTGAAGGAGTCCCCTTATTCCAATATTGTTTCTCTATAATGATTTTTTTATTATTATTATAAACGCGTATCAAATTGATGGGGACTGTCATTAAATTGAAGCCAGGAATAGTCGGATCACCAAAAGCTGATCTATACACTTTTACATGACTTAGAGGAGTATCAAATAAATTAAAATTTAATAAATTTATAATGTCCGGGGCTAAAGTCTCAGAACTCATACTATTTTATGCAGCATAAAAACTCTTCCTTCCTCGCTATCACCATGAATGAGGGGATTGACGAAGGAGTGAGATGTTTCAACCCACGACCCACTAGTGTATTAGAACTAAGTTGGTCAATCCAAGCAAATTCTCCTCCTTGCATATTTTCATGCTCGATGGTGCTTGGTTGAGCTGAAAAACCCTTTTTTCGAGATATTGGGGGAGTTGAAAGAACACTCGGACTCACAAGACGATTTTCTTTCAAAAGACGATCGATTTCATCTTCAGTTTCATTGTTTGGGGGTGAACTATATATTTTCGTCATGGAAATGTCTCATACGATATCATTAACCTCCACCGCTAACGTTTCGGCAACTAGTGGCAGCTTTTTGGATCCCGTGAGACCCATAGGGGGTGTACCTGGAGTCACAAACCCCTTAAGATTCAGGTGTTATTGATTATTGATGTATTGCGAACACGGGGTTGTGTCATTCCTGAATTAAACCTAATTTTCAGGACAAATTCTTGCGTATTTAGAAAGAAAAGGAAAAAATTAGTCAGATTGACTTCAATTAATTTTTTTTTTATACTGTACTAGAAGATTGGATTTTTTCAGGGCGTTGTTCTAAAAGAAAATAAAAACATTGTTGCTGGCATATGTAAGTAAGTTTTTTATTCTAAGTTGAAAAATAAATAAAACAGTATGTCATCAGTAGAAGGGGGGGGTCCGACTCCGAACAGCACCACGTGGTTTATGGTTTTCTCACTGAGAATGAAAAAACAGTATTTTTCTCACTTGAAAAAACAGGAACTTTTTCACATTTATGGATGTTTTATTGGATTGTTATGTGTGTTGGTCGATTTATTTGATGTTTTTCATGGATGTCAACAGCAATTCATGTCTGTTTTATGGTTTTTGTCAGTGAGAATTTGAAAAAACAGGAATTTTGTCACATTTATGTCTGTTTTTATGGTTTTTGTCAGTGAGAATGAAAAAACAGGAATTTTGTCACATTTATGTCTGTTTTCTTGGATGGTTATGTGTGTTTTATGGATTTTGTCAGTGAGAATGGAAAAACAGGAACTTTGTCACATTTATGGTCTTTGTCAGTGAAAATGGAAAAACAGGAACTCTGTCACTTTCATGGATTATTGAGTGATTAATCAAATTGTTTCCAGGCAAGGTTAATTAATGTCTGACAGATGACGTCAAGTTAATTAATGTCTGGAGTTCTACCAAGAGAAATGTCTCCAGGCAAATTTTAGATCACACATGACAGATGATGTCGTGATTGAGTGATTGACATGAAAGGGGAATTAATTTGTTGTTAAGAGAATTGATTCACGAAAGGGAATTAATTTGGAGTTCTTCCAGAAGAATAGTTTCCGACCAAATGTTTTGATCTTAGCGTGCGAAAGGGTTTCTTTTGTAATTTCAAATGTGAAAGCATAGGGATGCTAAACAAAAGGAACACGCTAAAATTACGTTTAGAGATTATTTGGGCGAAACCGTTTTAACCATTTTATGGAATTATTTCCGCGAAACAGTTAGAGACATTCTAAAAGATGATTATAGAAGAGAATTTGAGGGTAAAACTCTGTGGTCGTTATGATACACGAGTTCGATTTTAACAGTGTCGTAAGGTCCTCTACCACAACCCAAAGGGTTCCGATCCCCCTACCCCAACCCCAAAGGGTTCCAATCCCTCTACCCCAACCCCAAAGGAAGCCACCGGTCCTCAAAGGTCCACTGGGCTCCCAAAGGGCCCCTCAGGCCCTCGAGGTCCCCCCAGACCCCCCCCCGGGGATCAAAGGGCCCCTCCCCCTTTGATCCCCCAAAGGGGCCCCTCTCCCTCCATCTCCTCCCTCCTCCTCCCCTTCCCCTCCCCTCCCCTCCTCCTCCTCCCTCCTCCTCCTCCTCCCCTCCCCCTCCCCTTCCCTCCCCCATTTTTTATACTTTTTTTGTGCATTGAGACACAGAACGACCCCCTCCCCCCGGCCCCTCCCCCTCCAAAGGTCTGATTTTTCAAAGTTCATTTTGAATTTCCTTCGTTGAAATGCAAGAGTTGGAATGCTTCAGTAGTGTTTGGTTGTGGTTTACCTTGTCACAGTTACATTTTCTTGATTTTTCAAAGTTCATTTTGAATTTCTTTCGTTGAAATGCAAGAGTTGGAATATTTCAGTAGTGTTTGGTTGTGGTTTACCTTGTCACAGTTACATTTTCTTGATTTTTCAAAGTTCATTTTGAATTTCTTTCATTGAAATGCAAGAGTTGGAATATTTTAGTAGTGTTTGGTTTACCTTGTCACAGTTACATTTTCTTGATTTTTCAAAGTTCATTTTGAATTTCTTTCATTGAAATGCAAGAGTTGGAATATTTCAGTAGTGTTTGGTTGTGGTTTACCTTGTCACTGTTACATTTTCTTTATTTTTCAAAGTTCATTTTGAATTTATTTTGTTTAAAGGCAAGAGTTGGAATATTTTAGTAGTGTTTTGTTGTTGTTTACCTTTTCACAGTTAAATTTTCTTGATTTTTAAAAGTTCATTTTGAATTTCTTTTGTTGAAATGAAAGAGTTGGAATATTTCAGTAGTGTTTGGTTGTGGTTTACCTTGTCAAAGTTACATTTTCTTAATTTTTCAAAGTTCATTTTTAATTTCTTTCTTTGAAATGCAAGAGTTGGAATATTTCAGTAGTGTTTCGTTGTGGTTTACCTTGTCACAGTTACATTTTCTTGATTTTTCAAAGTTCATTTTGTATTTCTTTCATTGAAATGTAAGAGTTTGAATATTTCAGTAGTGTTTGTTTGTGGTTTAACTTGTCACAGTTACATTTTCTTGATTTTTCAAAGTTCATTTGAATTTCTTTCGTTGAAATGCAAGAGTTGGAATATTTCAGTAGTGTTTGGTTGTGGTTTAACTTGTCACACTTACATTTTCTTGATTTTTCTAAGTTCTTTTTGAATTTTTTTCGTTGAAATACAAGAGTTTGAATATTTTAGTAGTGTTTGGTTGTTGTTTACCTTGTAAAAGTTACATTCTTCAGATTTTTCAATGTTCATTTTGAATATCCTTCTTTGAAATACAAGAGTTGTAATATTTCACTAGTGTTTGGTAGTGTCTTAACCTGTCACAGCAACATTTTCTTGATTTTTCAAAGTTGAGATAGAATTTTTTAGTTGAAATGAAAGAGTTGGAATATTTAAGTAGTGTTTGGTTGTGGTTTAACTTGTCACAATTACATTTTCTTGATTTTTCCAAGTTCATTTTGAGTTTCATTCGTTGAAATGCAAGAGTTGGAATATATCAGTAGTGTTTGGTTGTGGTTTACCGTTTCACAGTTACATTTTCTTGATTTTTCAAAGTTCATTTAGAATTTCTTTCGTTGAAATGCAAGAGTTGGAATATTTCAGTAGTGTTTGGTTGTGGTTTACCTTGTCACAGTTACATTTTCTTTATTTTTCTAAGTTCATTTTGAATTTATTTCGTTGAAATGCAAGAATTGGAATATTTCAGTAGTGTTTTATTGTGGTTTACCTTGTCACATTTACATTTTCTTGATTTTTCAAAGTTCATTTTGAATTTTTTTCATTGAAATGTAAGAGTTGGAATATTTCAGTAGTGTTTGGTTGTGGTTTACCTAGTCACAGTTACATTTTCTTGATTTTCAAAGTTCATTTGAATTTATTTCCTTTAAATTCAAGATTTGGCATATTTAAGCATTGGGTTGTTGTTGTTTAAATTTTAAAACTTAAATGTTATTTATTTTCAAAAGTTCCTTTTGACTTTCTTTTTTTGAGATTCAAGAGTTGGAATATTTTAGTAGTGTTTGGTTGTGGTTTACCTTGTCACAGTTACATTTTATTGATTTTTAAAAGTTCATTTTGAATTTCTTTAGTTGAAATTCAATAGTTGTAATATTTAATTAGTGTTTGGTAGTGGTTTACAATGTCACAGATACATTTTCTTGATTTTTCAAATTTCATTTTGAATTTCTTTCGTTGAAATGCAAGAGTTGGAATATTTCAGTAGTGTTTGGTTGTGGTTTACCTTGTCACAGTTACATTTTCTTGATTTTTAAAAGTTCATTTTGAATTTCTGTCATTGAAATGCAAGAGTTGGAATATTTTAGTAGTGTTTGGTTTACCTTGTCACAGTTACATTTTCTTGATTTTTCAAAGTTCATTTTGAATTTCTTTCATTGAAATGCAAGATTTGGAATATTTCAGTAGTGTTTGGTTGTGGTTTACCTTGTCAATGTTACATTTTCTTGATTTTTCCAAGTTCATTTTGAATTTCTTTTGTTGAAAGGCAAGAGTTGGAATATTTCAGTAGTGTGTTGTTTTAGTTTACCTTGTCACAGTTAAATTTTATTGATTTTTCAAAGTTCATTTTGAATTTCTTTTTTTGAAATGCAAGAGTTGGAATATTTCAGTAGTGTTTGGTTGGGGTTTACCTTGTCACAGCTACATTTTCTTAATTTTTCAAAGTTCATTTTGGATTTCTTTCGTTGAAATGCAAGAGTTGGAATATTTCAGTAGTTTTTTGTTGTGGTCTACCTTGTCACAGTTACGTTTTCTTTATTTTTCAATGGTCATTGCTAATTTATGTAATAGAAATGTAGGAGTTTGAATTTTTCAGTAGTGTTGGGTCGGTTTTTGCCTTGGTAAAGTATTACTTTCCTGATTTTTTAAAGTTCAGTTGTAATTCATTCATTGAAATTTAAGATTTAGATTATTTCAATAGTGTTTGGTTGTGGTTTACATTGAAACACTTACATCTTCTTGATTTTTATATGTTAATTTTTAATTTCTTTATTTGTATTGCAAGAGTTGGACTATTTTAGTATTGTTTGTTTTTGGTTTACCTTGTCACAGTTACATTTTCTTGAGTTTTCAAAGTTCATTTGAATTTCTTTCGTTGAAATGCAAGAGTTGGAATATTTCAGTAGTGTCTCGTTGTGGTTTACATTGTCACACTTATATTTTCTTGATTTTTCAAAGTTCATTTTGAATTTCTTTCGTTGAAATGCAAGAGTTGGAATATTTAAGTAGTGTTTGTTTTTGGTTTACCTTGTCACAGTTACATTTTCTTGATTTTTCAAAGTTCATTTTGAATTTACTTCGTTGAAATGCAAGAGTTGGAATATTTCAGTAGTGTTTTGTTGTGGTTTACCTTGTCACAGTTACATTTTCTTGATTTTTCAAAGTTCATTTTGAATTTCTTTCCTTGAAATCTAAGAGTTGGAATATTTCAGTAGTGTTTGGTTGTGGTTTACCTTGTCACAGTTACATTTTCTTGATTTTTCAAATTTCATTTGAATTTCTTTCGTTGAAATGCAAGAGTTGGAATATTTCAGTAGTGTTTGGTTGTGGTTTACCTTGTCACAGTTACATTTTCTTGATTTTTCAAAGTTCATTTTGAATTTCTTTCTTTGAAATGTAAGAGTTGGAATATTTTAGTAGTGTTTGGTTGTGGTTTACCTTGTCAGAGTTACATTTTCTTGAATTTTCAAAGTTCATTTTTAATTTATTTATTTGAAATGCAATATTTGTAATATTTAACTAGTGTTTGTTTGGGGTTAACATTGTCAAAGATACAATTTCTTGATATTTAAAATTTCATTTTGAATTTCTTTCGTTGAAATGCAAGAGTTGGAATATTTCAGTAGCGTTTGGTTGTGGTTTACCTTGTCACAGTTACATTTTCTTGATTTTTCAAAGTTCATTTTGAATTTCTTTCATTGAAATGCAAGAGTTGGAATATTTCAGTAGTGTTTGGTTTACCTTGTCACAGTTACATTTTCTTGATTTTTAAAATTTAATTTTGAATTTCTTTCATTTAAATGCAAGTGTTGGAATATTTCAGTAGTGTTTGGTTGTGGTTTACCTTGTCACTGTTACATTTTCTTAATTTTTCCAAGTTCATTTTGAATTTCTTTTGTTGAAAGGCAAGAGTTGGAATATTTCAGTAGTGTGTTGTTGTAGTTTAACTTGTCACAGTTAAATTTTATTGATTTTTCAATGTTCATTTTGAATTTCTTTTGTTGAAATGCAAGAGTTTGTATATTTCAGTTGTGTTTTGTTGTTGTTTTACTTGTAACAGTTTCATTTTATTTATTTTTCAAAGTTTATTTTGAATTTCTTTCTTTGAAATGCAAGAGTTTGAATATTTCAGTAGTGTTTGGTTGTGGTTTACCTTGTCACAGTTACATTTTCTTGATTGGTCAAAGTTCATTTTGAATTTCTTTCATTGAAATCTAAGAGTTTAAATATTTTAGTAGTGTTTGGTTTTGGTTTACCTTGACACAGTTACACTTTCTTGATTTTTAAAAGTTCAGTTGAATTTCAATTGTTGAAATTCATGAGTTAGAATATTTCAGTAGTGTTTGGGTGTGGTTTACCGTGTCACACTTACATTTTCTTGATTTTTCAAAGTTCATTTTGAATTTCTTTCGTTGAAATGCAAGAGTTGGAATATTTCATTAGTGTTTTGTTGTGGTTTACATTGTCACTGTTTCATTTTCTTGATTTTTAAATGATCCGTGTGTATATATTTCGTTTAAAAGCAAGAGTTGTAATATTTCACTAGTGATTGGTAGTGGTTTACCGTGTCACACTTACATTTTCTTGATTTTTCAATGTTCATTTAGAATTTATTTCTTTGAAATGAAAGAGTTGGAATATTTAAGTATTGTTCTGTTGTGGTTTAAATTGTCACAGTTACATTTTCTTGATTTTTCATAGTTCATTTTGTGTTTCATTTGTTGAAATGCAAGAGTTGGAATATTTCAGTAGTGTTTGGTTGTGGTTTACCGTGTCACAGTTACATTTTCTTGATTTTTCAAAGTTCATTTCGAATTTCTTTCGTTGAAATGCAAGAGTTGGAATATTTCAGTAGTGTTTTGTTGTAGTTTACCTTGTCAGAGTTACATTTTCTTAATTTTTCAAAGTTCAGTTTGAATTTCTTTCGTTGAAAGGCAATATTTGGAATATTTAAGTAGTGGTTCGTCATGCTTTACATCGTCACAGTTACATTTTCTTGATTTTTCAAAGTTCATTTTGAATTTATTTCATTGAAATGCAATAGTTGGAATATTTCAGTAGTGTTTTGTTGTGGTTTAACTTAAAAAAGTTACATTTTCTTGATTTTTCAAAGTTAATTTTTAATTCTTTCTTTGAAATTCAAGAGGTGGTCTTTTTCAGTCTTGTTTTGTTGGGATTTACATTGTCAAAGTTACATTTTCTTGATTTTTCAAAGTTCATTTTGAATTTCTTTCATTGAAATGCAAGAGTTGGAATATTTTAGTAGTGTTTGGTTGTGGTTTACCTTGTCACAGTTACATTTTCTTGATTTTTCAAAGTTAATATTGAATTTCTTTATTTGAAATGAAAGAGTTGTAATATTTAATTAGTGTTTGGTAGTGTTTTACCGTGTAACAGATACATTTTCTTGATTTTTCAAAGTTCATTTTGAATTTATTTCGTTGAAATGCAAGAGTTGGAATATTTCAGTAGTGTTTGGTTGTGGTTTACCTTGTCACAGTTACATTTTCTTGATTTTTCCAAGTTCATTTTGAGTTTCATTTGTTGAAATGCAAGAGTTGGAATATATCAGTAGTGTTTGGTTGTGGTTTACCGTTTCACAGTTACATTTTCTTGATTTTTCAAAGTTCATTTCGAATTTCGTTCGTTGAAATGCAAGAGTTGGAATATTTCAGTAGTGTTTGGTTGTGGTGTAACTTGTCAGAGTTATATGTTATGGATTTTTCTAAGTTCAGTTTGAATTCCCTACGTTGAAATGCAAGAGTTGGAATATTTCAGTAGTGTTTGTGTGTGATTTACCGTGTCACAGTTACATTTTCTTTATTTTTCAAAGTTCATTTCGAATTTCTTTCTTTGAAATGCAAGAGTTTGAATATTTCAGTAGTGTTTGGTTGTGGTTTACCTTGTCACAGTTACATTTTTCTGATTTTTCAAAGTTCATTTTGAATTTCTTTCATTGAAATGCAAGAGCTGGAATATTTCAGTAGTGTTTGGTTGTGGTTTACCTTGTCATAGTTACATATTCTTGATTTTTCAAAGTTCATTTTGAATTTCTTTCGTTGAAATGCAAGAGTTGGATTATTTCACTAGTGTTTGGTTGTGGTTTACCTTGTCACAGTTACATTTTCCTGATTTTTCAAACTTCATTTTGAATTTCTTTCGTTGAAATGCAAGAGTTGGAATATTTCCGTAGTGTGCTGTTGTAGTTTACCATGTCACAGTTACAGTCCCTTAATTTTTCAAAGTTCATTTTGAATTTATTTAGTTGAAATTCAAGAGTTGGACTATTTCAGTAGTGTTTGTTTGTGGTTTACCTTGTCACAGTTACATTTTCTTAATTTTTCAAAGTTCATTTTGAATTTCTTTCGTTGAAATGCAAGAGTTGGAATTTTTAAGTAGTGTTTCGTTGTGGTTTACCTTGTCACAGTTACATTTTCTTGATTTTTCAAAGTTCATTTTGAATTTCTTTCATTGAAATGCAAGAGTTGGAATATGTCAGTAGTGTTTGGTTGTGGTTTACCTTATCACAGTTACATTCTCTTGATTTTTCAAAGTTCATTTTGAATTTCTTTCGTTGAAATGCAGGAGTTGGAATATTTCAGTTGTTTTTCGTTGTGGTCTATCTTGTCACAGTTAAATTTTCTTGATTTTTCAAAGTTCATTTTGAATTTCGTTCGTTCAAATGCAACAGTTGGAATATTTCAGTAGTGTTTGGATATGGTTTACCTTGTCACAGTTACATTTTCTTGATTTTTCAAAGTTCATTTTGAATTTCTTTCGTTGAAATGCAAGATTTTGAATATTTCAGTAGTGTTTGGTTGTGGTTTACAGTGTCACAGTTACATTTTCTTGATTTTTCAAATTTAATTTCGAATTTCTTTCGTTGAAATTATGTATTTTGACTTTTTTTGTAGTGTTTTGTTGTGGTTTACCATGTCAAATTTACATTTTACTGATTTTTAAAAGTTAATTTTGAATTTCTTTCATTGAAATGCAAGAGTTTGACTATTTCTGTAGTGTTTGGTTGTGGTTTACCTTGTCACAGTTACATTTTCTTGATTTTTCAAAGTTTATTTTGAATTTTTTTCGTTGAAATGCAAGAGTTGGAATATTTCAGTAGTGTTTGGTAGTGGTTTACCTTGTCAGAGTTATATTCTCTTGATTTTTCAAAGTTCATTTTGAATTTCTTTAGTTGAAATGCAAGAGTTGGAATATTACAGTAGTGTTTGGTTGTGGGTCACCTTGTCAGAGTTAAATTTTCTTGATTTTTCAAAGTTCATTTTGAACTTATTTCGTTGAAATGCAAGAGTTGGACTATTTCAGTAGTGTTTGTTTGTGGTTAACCTTGTCATGGTTGCATTTTCTTAATTTTTCAAAGTTCATTTTGAATTTCTTTCGTTGAAATGCAAGAGTTGGAATATTTCAGTAGTGTTTGGTTGTGGTTTACCTTGTCACAGTTACATTTTCTTGATTTTTCCAAGTTCATTTTGAATTTCCTTCGTTGAAATGCAAGAGTTGGAATATTTCAGTAGTGTTTGGTTGTGGTTTACCGTTTCACAGTTACATTTTCTTGATTTTTCAAAGTTCATTTCGAATTTTTTTAGTTGAAATGAAAGAGTTGTAATATTTCAGTAGTGTTTGGTTGTGGTTTACCTTGTCACAGTTACATTTTCTGGATTTTTCAAAGTTCAGTTTGAATTTCCTTCGTTGAAGTGCAAGAGTTGGAATATTTCAGTAGTGTTTGGTTGTGATTTACAGTGTCACAGTTACATTTTCTTGATTTTTCAATTTTCATTTAGAATTTCTTTCGTTGAAATGCAAGAGTTGGAATATTTCAGTAGTGTTTGGTTGTGGTTTACCTTGTCACAGTTACATTTTCATGATTTTTCAAAGTTCATTTTGAATTTCTTTCATTGAATTGCAGGAGCTGGAATTTTTCAGTAGTGTTTTGTTGTGGTTTACCTTGTCACAGTTATATCTTCTTGATTTTTTAAAGTTCATTTTGAATTTCTTTCATTTAAATGAAAGAGTTGGAACATTTCATTAGTGTATGGTTGTGGTTTAACGTTTCACAGTTACATTTTCTTTATTTTTCAAAGTTCATTTTGAATTTCTTTCGTTGAAATGAAAGAGTTTGAATATTTAGGTAGTGTGCTGTTGTATTTTAAAATGTCACAGTTAAATTCCCTTAATTTTTCAAAGTTCAGTTTGAATTTATTTCGTTGAAATGCAAGAGTTTGAATATTTCAGTAGTGTTTGATTGTGGTTTAGCTTGTCACAGTTACATTTTCTTGATTTTTCAAAGTTCATTTGAATTTCTCTCATTGAAATGCAAGAGTTGGAATATTTCAGTAGTGTTTGGTTGTGGTTTACCTTGTCACAGTTACATTTTCTTGATTTTTCAAAGTTCATTTTGAATTTCTTTCGTTGAAATGCAAGAGTTGGAATATTTCAGTAGTGTTTGGTTGTGGTTTACCTTGTCACAGTTCCATTTTCTGGATTTTTCAAAGTTCATTTTGAATTTCTTTCGTTGAAATGTAAGAGTTGGAATATTTCAGTAGTGTTTGGTAGTGGTTTACCTTGTCACAGTTACATTTTCTTGATTTTTCAAAGTTCATTTTGAATTTCTTTCGTTGAAATGCAATAGTTGGAATATCTCAGTAGTGTTTGGTTGTGGTTTACCTTGTCACAGTTACATTTTCTTGATTTTTCAAAGTTCATTTTGAATTTCTTTCGTTGAAATGCAAGAGTTGGAATATTTCAGTAGTGTTTGGTTGTGGTTTACCTTGTCACAGTTACATTTTCTTGATTTTTCAAAGTTCATTTTGAATTTCTTTCGTTGAAATGCAAGAGTTGGAATATTTCAGTAGTGTTTGGTTGTGGTTTACCTTGTCACAGTTACATTTTCTTGATTTTTCCAAGTTCATTAGGAATTTCTTTCGTTGAAAGGCAAGAGTTGGAATATTTCAGTAGTGTTTGGTTGTAGTTTACCTTGTCACAGTTACATTTTCTTGATTTTTCAAAGTTCATTTTGAATTTCTTTCGTTGAAATGCAAGAGTTGGAATATTTCAGTAGTGTTTGGTTGTAGTTTACCTTGTCACAGTTACATTTTCTTGATTTTTCAAAGTTCATTTTGAATTTCTTTCGTTGAAATGCAAGAGTTGGAATATTTCAGTAGTGTTTCGTTGTGGTTTACCTTGTCACAGTTACATTTTCTTGATTTTTCAAAGCTCATTTTGAATTTCTTTCATTGAAATGCAAGAGTTGGAATATTTCAGTAGTGTTTTGTTGTGGTTTACCTTGTCACAGTTACATTTTCTTGATTTTTCAAAGTTCATTTTGAATTTCTTTCGTTGAAATGCAAGAGTTGTAATATTTCAGTAGTGTTTGGATGTCGTATACCTTGTCACACTTACATTTTCTTGATTTTTCAAAGTTCATTTTGAATTTCTTTCGTTGAAATGCAAGAGTTGGAATATTTCAGTAGTGTTTGGTTGTGGTTTACCTTGTCACAGTTACATTTTCTTGATTTTTCAAAGTTCATTTTGAATTTCTTTCGTTGAAATGCAAGAGTTGGAATATTTCAGTAGTGTTTGGTTGTGGTTTACCTTGTCACAGTTACATTTTCTTGATTTTTCAAAGTTCATTTTGAATTTCTTTCGTTGAAATGCAAGAGTTGGAATATTTCAGTAGTGTTTGGTTGTGGTTTACCTTGTCACAGTTACATTTTCTTGATTTTTCAAAGTTCATTTTGAATTTCTTTCGTTGAAATGCAAGAGTTGGAATATTTCAGTAGTGTTTGGTTGTGGTTTACCTTGTCACAGTTACATTTTCTTGATTTTTCAAAGTTCATTTTGAATTTCTTTCGTTGAAATGCAAGAGTTGGAATATTTCAGTAGTGTTTGGTTGTGGTTTACCTTGTCACAGTTACATTTTCTTTATTTTTCAAAGTTCATTTTGAATTTCTTTCGTTGAAATGCAAGAGTTTGTATATTTAAGTAGTGTTTTTTTGTGGTTTACCTTGTCACAGTTACATTTTCTTGATTTTTCATATTTTTTGGTGTATTTCTTTCCTTGTAATGCAAGAGTTGGTATATTTCAGTTGTGTTTGGTTGTGGTTTACCTTTTCACAGTTACATTTTCTTGATTTTTCAAAGTTCATTTTGAATTTCTTTCATTGAAATGCAAGAGTTGGAATATTTCAGTAGTGTTTGTTTGTGGTTTACCGTGACACAGTTACATTTTCTTGATTTTTCAAAGTTCATTTTGAATTTCTTTCGTTGAAATGCAAGAGTTGGAATATTTAAGTAGTGTTTGGTTATGGTTTACCTTGTCAGAGTTACATTATCTGGATATTTAAAAGTTCAATTTGAATTTCTTTAGTTGAAATGCAATAGTTGGAATATTTCATTAGTGTTTGGTAGTGGTTTACCTTGTCACAGTTACATTTTCATGATTTTTCAAAGTTCATTTTGAATTTCTTTCGTTGAAATGCAATAGTTGGAATATTTCAGTAGTGTTTGATTGTGGTTTACCTTGTCACAGTTACATTTTCTTGATTTTTCCAAGTTCATTTTGAATTTATTTCGTTGAAATGCACGAGTTGGAATATTTCAGTAGTGTTTGGTTGTGGTTTACCGTGTCACAGTTACATTTTCTTGATTTTTCAAAGTTCATTTCGAATTTCTTTCGTTGAAATGCAAGAGTTGGAATATTTCAGTAGTGTTTGGTTGTGGTTTACCTTGTCAAAGTTACATTCTCTTGATTTTTCAAAGTTCATTTTGAATTTCTTTCGTTGAAATGCAAGAGTTGGAATATTTCAGTAGTGTTTGGTTGTGGTTTACCTTGTCACAGTTACATTTTCTTGATTTTTCAAAGTTCATTTTGAATTTCTTTCGTTGAAATGCAAGAGTTGGAATATTTCAGTAGTGTTTGGTTGTGGTTTACCTTGTCACAGTTACATTTTCTTGATTTTTCAAAGTTCATTTTGAATTTCTTTCGTTGAAATGCAAGAGTTGGAATATTTCAGTAGTGTTTGGTTGTGGTTTACCTTGTCACAGTTACATTTTCTTGATTTTTCAAAGTTCATTTTGAATTTCTTTCATTGAAATGCAAGAGTTGGAATATTTCAGTAGTGTTTGGTTGTGGTTTACCTTGTCACAGTTACATTTTCTTGATTTTTCAAAGTTCATTTTGAATTTCTTTCGTTGAAATGCAAGAGTTGGAATATTTCACGTAGTGTTTGGTTGTGGTTTACCTTGTCACAGTTACATTTTCTTGATTTTTCAAAGTTCATTTTGAATTTCTTTCGTTGAAATGCAAGAGTTGGAATATTTCAGTAGTGTTTGGTTGTGGTTTACCTTGTCACAGTTACATTTTCTTGATTTTTCAAAGTTCATTTTGAATTTCTTTCGTTGAAATGCAAGAGTTGGAATATTTCAGTAGTGTTTCGTTGTGGTTTACCTTGTCACAGTTACATTTTCTTGATTTTTCAAAGTTCATTTTGAATTTCTTTCGTTGAAATGCAAGAGTTGGAATATTTCAGTAGTGTTTGGTTGTGGTTTACCTTGTCACAGTTACATTTTCTTGATTTTTCAAAGTTCATTTTGAATTTCTTTCGTTGAAATGCAAGAGTTGGAATATTTCAGTAGTGTTTCGTTGTGGTTTACCTTGACACAGTTACATTTTCTTGATTTTTCAAAGTTCATTTTGAATTTCTTTGATTGAGATGCAAGAGTTGGAATATTTCAGTAGTGTTTGGTTGTGGTTTACCTTGTCACAGTTACATTTTCTTGATTTTTCAAAGTTCATTTTGAATTTCTTTCGTTGAAATGCAAGAGTTGGAATATTTCAGTAGTGTTTGGTTGTGGTTTACCTTGTCACAGTTACATTTTCTTGATTTTTCAAAGTTCATTTTGAATTTCTTTCGTTGAAATGCAAGAGTTGGAATATTTCAGTAGTGTTTGGTTGTGGTTTACCTTGTCACAGTTACATTTTCTTGATTTTTCAAAGTTCATTTTGAATTTCTTTCGTTGAAATGCAAGAGTTGGAATATTTCAGTAGTGTTTGGTTGTGGTTTACCTTGTCACAGTTACATTTTCTTGATTTTTCAAAGTTCATTTTGAATTTCTTTCGTTGAAATGCAAGAGTTGGAATATTTCAGTAGTGTTTGGTTGTGGTTTACCTTGTCACAGTTACATTTTCTTGATTTTTCAAAGTTCATTTTGAATTTCTTTCGTTGAAATGCAAGAGTTGGAATATTTCAGTAGTGTTTGGTTGTGGTTTACCTTGTCACAGTTACATTTTCTTGATTTTTCAAAGTTCATTTTGAATTTCTTTCGTTGAAATGCAAGAGTTGGAATATTTCAGTAGTGTTTGGTTGTGGTTTACCTTGTCACAGTTACATTTTCTTGATTTTTCAAAGTTCATTTTGAATTTCTTTCGTTGAAATGCAAGAGTTGGAATATTTCAGTAGTGTTTCGTTATGGTTTACCTTGTCACATTTACATTTTCCTGATTTTTCAAAGTTCATTTTGAATTTACTTCGTTGAAATGCAAGAGTTGGAATATTTCAGTAGTGTTTGGTTGTGGTTTACCGTGTCACAGTTACATTTTCTTGAGTTTTCAATGTTCAGTTCGAATTTTTTTCGTTGAAATGTATGATTTGGAATATTACAGTAGTGTTTGGTTGTGGTTTACCTTGTCACAGTTATATTTTCTGGATTTTTCAAAGTTCAGTTTGAATTTGCTTCGTTGAAATGCAAGAGTTGGAATATTGCAGTGGTGATTGGTTGTGATTTACCGTGTCAAAGTTACATTTTCTTGATTTTTCAAAGTTCATTTTGAATTTCTTTCTTTGAAATTGCAAGAGTTGGAATATTTCAGTAGTGTTTGGTTGTGGTTTACATTGTCACAGTTACATTCTCTTGATTTTTCAAAGTTTATTTTGAATTGCTTTCGTTGAAATGCAAGAGCTGGAATATTTCAGTAGTGTGTGGTTGTGGTTTACCTTGTCACAGTTACATCTTCTTGATTTTTCAAAGTTCATTTTGAATTTCTTTCATTGAAATGCAAGAGTTGGAATATTTCACCAGTGTTTGGTTATGGTTTACCGTGTCACAATTACATTTTCTTGATTTATCATAGTTTATTTTGAATTTTTGTGGTTGAAATCCAAGAGTTGGAATATTTCCGTAGTGTTCCGTTGTTGTTTACCCTGTCACTGGTACAGTCTCATGTTAGTTCTAAGTTCATTTTGAATTTCTTTCTTTGAAATGCAAGAGCTGGAAATATTTAAGTTGTCTTTGGATGGTGTTTACATGGTCAAAGCTACAGTTTCTTTATTTTTGAATGTTCATTTGTATTTCTTTATATTCATTTCAATATATTTTCTATTTAAGTAGTGTTTCGTTGTGGTTTACCTTGTCACAGTTACATTTTCTTGATTTTTCAAAGTTCATTTTGAATTTCTTTCATTGAAATGCAAGAGTTAGAATATTTCAGTAGTGTTTGGTTATGGTTTACCTTATCACAGTTACATTCTCTTGATTTTTCAAAGTTCATTTTGAATTTCTTCCGTTTAAATGCACGAGTTGGAATATTTCAGTTGTGTTTGGTTGTGGTCTACATTGTCAGAGTTACATTTTCTTGATTTTTCAAAGTTCATTTTGAATTTCTTTCGTTGAAATGCAAGAGTTGGAATATTTCAGTAGTGTTTGGTTGTGGTTTACCTTGTCACAGTTACATTTTCTTGATTTTTCAAAGTTCATTTTGAATTTCTTTCGTTGAAATGCAAGAGTTGGAATATTTCAGTAGTGTTTGGTTGTGGTTTAACGTGTCACAGATACATTATCTAGATTTTTAAAAGTTAATTTCTAATTTATTTCGTTGAAATGCAATAGTTGGAATATTTCAGTAGTGTTTGTTTGTGGTTTACCTTGTCACAGTTACATTGTCCTGATTTTTCAAAGTTCATTTTGAATTTCTTTCCGTGAAATGCAAGAGTTGGAATATTTCAGTAGTGTTTGGTTGTGGTTCACCTTGTCACAGTTACATTTTCTTGATTTTTCAAAGTTTATTCTGAATTTTTTCCGTTGAAATGCAAGAGTCGGAATATTTCAGTAGTGTTTGTTTATGGTTTACCGTGTCAGAGTTACATTCTCTTAATTTTTCAAAGTTCATTTTGAATTTCTTTCGTTGAAATGCTAGAGTTGGAAGATTACATTAGTGTTTGCTTGTGGTTCACCTTGTCACAGTTACATTTTCTTGATTTTTCAAAGTTCATTTTGAAGTTCTTTCGTTGAAATGCCAGAGTTGGAATATTTCAGTAGTTTTTGGTTGTGGTTCACCTTGTCATGATTACATTCTAATTATTTTTCAAAGTTAATTTTGAATTTCTCTCGTTGAAATGCATGAGTTGGAATATTTCAGTTGTGTTTCGTTGTGGTCTACCTTGTCACAGTTCCATTTTCTTTATTTTTCAAAGTTTATTTTTAATTTACTTGGTTGAAAAGCAAGTTGGAATATTTCACTTGTGTTTGGTAGTGGTCTACCTTGTCAGGGTTACAAGTTATTAATTTTTTAAAGTAAATTTTTAATTATTTTCTTTTAAATGCAATATGTTGAATATGTCATTTATGTTTCGTTGTGGTATAAATAGTCAGAGTTAAATTTTGTTAATGTTTCAAAGCTCATTTTGAATTTATATCTTTGAAATGCAATAGTTGGAATATTTCAGCAGTGTTTAGTTGTGGTTCAACGTATCACAGTTACATTTTCTTTATTTTTCAAAGTTGATTTTGAATTTTTTTTCGTTGAAATGCAAGAGTTGGAATATTTCAGTAGTGTTTGGTCGTGGTTTACCTTTGTCACAGTTACATTTTCATGATTTTTCAAAGTTCATTTTGAATTTCTTTCGTTGAAATGCAAAAGTTGGAATATTTCATTTGTGTTTAGTCGTGGTTTACAGTTATAAGTTAAAATTTTAATGATTTTTCGAGGTACATTTGTCTTTTAGTCGTTGAAATGCATGTTTTTGAATACTTCAGTAGTGTTTTGGTGTTGTTGACCATGTCTCTGTTTCATTCTTATTATTTTTAAAAATTAATTACTAATTTCTTTCTTTGACATTACTGACTTAAGCTATTTCAGGAGTGCTTGGTTGTTGTTCAACTTTTCAAATTTAAATTTTATTAATTATTAAAAGTTGATTTTGAAATTATTTCTTTGAAATGCAAGAGTTGTAGTATTTCAGTAGTGTTTGGTTGTGGTTGACCTTATCATTATTACATTTTATAAATTTCTCAAAGTTCATTTTGAATTTCTTTCGTTGAAATACATGATTTGTACTATTTCAGAATTTTTTTGTCGGGGTTTAAATTGTTTAAGTTACATTTTCCTAATTTTTCAAAGTTCATTTTGAATTTATTTCGTTGAAATGCAAGTGTTGGAATATTTCAGTAGTGTTTGGTTGTGGTTTACCTTGTCACAGTTACATTTTCTTGATTTTTCAAAGTTCATTTTGAAAGTTCATTTTGAATTTCTTTCGTTGAAAAGAAAGAGTTGGAATATTTCAGTAGTGTTTTGTTGTGGTTTACCTTGTCACAGTTACATTTTCTTGATTTTTCATAGTTCATTTTGAATTTCTTTTGTTGAAATGCAAGAGTTGGAATATTTCAGTAGTGTTTGCTTGTGGTTTACCTTGTCACAGTTACATTTTCTTGATTTTTCAAAGTTCATTTTAAATTCTTTAATTGAAATGCAAGAGTTTGAATATTTCAGTATTGTTTGGCTGTGGTTTACCTTATCACAGTTAAATTTTCTTGATTTTTCAAAGTTCATTTTGAATTTCTTTCATTGAAATGCAAGAGTTGGAATATTTCAGTAGTGTTTGGTTGTGGTTTACCTAGTCACAGTTACATTTTTTTGATTTTTCAAAGTTAAATGTTAATTTCTTTCAGTGAAATTCACGAGTTGGAATCTGTCAGTCGTGGTGGGTTGGGGTGGTAAGTGTAGCTGGTACTGGTTATTTTTATATCTAACTAAAGTTTAACTTTCTTTCGGTGACATGCAAGAGTTGGAATCTTTCAGTAGTGCGTTGTTGTAGTTTACCTTGTCACAGTTACATTTCCTTAATTTTTCAAAGTTCATTTTGAATTTCTTTCGTTAAAATGCAAGAGTTGGAATATTTTAGTAGTGTTTGGTTGTGGTTTACCTTGTCACAGTTACATTTTCTTGATTTTTCAAAGTTCATTTTGAATTTCTTTCGTTGCAATGCAAGAGTTGGAATATTTCAGTAGTTTTTGGTTGTGGTTTACCTTGTCACAGTTACATTTTCTTTATTTTTCAAAGTTCATTTTGACTTTCTTTCATTGAAATGCAAGAGTTGGAATATTTCAGTAGTGTTTGGTTGTGGTTTACCTTGTCACAGTTACATTCTCTTTATTTTTCAAAGTTCATTTTGAATTTCGTTCGTTGAAATGCAAGAGTTTGAATATTTCAGAAGTTTTTGGTTGTGGTTTAGCTTGTTATACTTATATTTTCTTGATTTTTCAAAGATAATTTTGAATTTCTTTCGTTGAAATGCAAGCATTGGAACATTTAAGTAGTGTTTTGCTATGGTTTACCTTGTCACAGTTACATTTTCTTGATTTTTCCAAGTTAATTTTGAATTTCTTTAGTTGAAATGCAAGAGTTGGAATATTTCAGTTGTGTTTGGTTGTGGTTTACCTTGTCACAGTTACATTTTCTTGATTTTTCAAAGTTCATTTTGAATTTCTTTCGTTGAAATAGCAAGAGTTGGAATATTTCAGTAGTGTTTGGTTGTGGTTTACCTTGTCACAGTTACATTTTCTTGATTTTTCAAAGTTCATTTTGAATTCCTTTCGTTGAAATGCAAGAGTTGGAATATTTCAGTAGTGTTTGGTTGTGGTTTACCTTGTCAAAGTTACATTTTCTTGATTTTTCAAAGTTAATCTGAATTTCTTTCCTTGAAATGTAAGAGTTGGAATATTTCATTAGTGTTTGGCTGTGGTGTACCTTGTCACAGTTACATTTTATTTATTTTTTAAAGTTCATTTTGAATTTCTATCGTTAAAACGCAAGAGTTGGAATATTTCAGTAGTATTTCGTTGTTGTTTACTTTGTCAGAGTTACATTCTCTCTATTTTTCAAAGTTCATTATGGATTTCTTTAGTTGAAATATGTTTTGTAGTGCTTTACCTTGACAGAGTTAAATTTCCTGATTTTTGTTAGGTTAGGTTAGGCTAGATCAAGTTAGATTAAGGTTAAGTTAGGTTAGGTTAGGTTAGCCTACGTGCTTGTGCGTACGTAGGCTAACCTAACCTAACCTAACTTAACCTTAATCTAACTTGATCTAGCCTAACCTAACCTAACAAAAATCAGGAAATTTAACTGTGTCAAGGTAAAGCACGACAAAATATATTTCAACTAAAGAAATCCATAATGAACTTTGAAAAATAATGTATGTAACTCTTTGAACTTTGAACTCTTGAACTCTTGAACTTTGAGAATGTAACTCTGACAAAGTAAACAACAACGAAACACTACTGAAATATTCCAACTCTTGCATTTCAACGATAGAAATTCAAAATGAACTTTGAAAAATCAAGAAAATGTAACTGTGACAAGGTAAACCACAGCCAAACACTACTGAAATATTCCAACTCTTGCATTTCAAGGAAAGAAATTCAGATGAACTTTGAAAAATCAAGATAATGTAACTGTGACAAGGTAAACCACAAGCAAACACTACCGAAATATTCCAACTCTTGCACTTCAACGAAAGATATTCGCAATGAATTTTGAAAAATCAATAAAGTGCAACTGCGACAAGGTAGACCACAACCAAACACTACTGAAATATTCCAACTCTTGCTATTCAACGAAAAAAATTCAAAATGAACTGTGAAAAATCAAGAAAATGTAACTGTGACAAGGTAAACCACAACCAAACACTACTGAAATATTCAAACTCTTGCTTTTCAACAAAAGAAATTCAAAATGAACTTGGAAAAATCAAGAAAATGTAACTGTGACAAGGTAAACCACAACCAAACACTACTGAAATATTCCAACTCTTGCATTTCAACGACTGAAATTCAAAATGATCTTTGAAAAATCAAGAAAATGTAAGAACTTTGAAAAATTAAGAAAATGTAACCATGACAAGGTAAACAACAACCAAACACTACTGAAATATTCCAACTCTTGCATTTCAACGAAAGAAATTCAAAATGAACTTTTAAAAATAAAGAAAATGTAACTCTGAAAAGTTAAACCACAAAGAAACACTACTGAAATATTAAAATTATTAAATATAAACTAAAGAAATTCAAAATGAACTGGGAACAATCAAGATAATGTAACCCAGACAAGGTAAACAACAACCAAACACTACTGAAATATTCCAACTCTTGCATTTCAACGAAAGAAATTCAAAATGATCTTTGAAAAATCAAGAAAATGTAAGTGTGACAACGTAAACCACAACCAAACACTTCTGAAATATTCAAACTCTTGCTTTTCAACGATAGAAATTCAAAATTAAATTATAAAAATCTTGAAAATGTTCCTGTTACTATTAAAAAAACAAAAAAACAATACTTAAATATTCCAACTCTTTCATTTAAATGAAAATAATTCAAAATGAACTTTGAAAAATCAGTAGAATGTAACTGTGACAAGGGAAACCACAATCAAACACAACTGAAATATTCCAACTCTTGCATTGCAACGAAAGAAATTCAAATTGAACTTTAAAAAATTAAGAACATGTAAATGTGACAAGGTAAACCACAACCATACACTACAGAAATATTCCAACTCTTGCATTTCAACGAAAGAAATTCAAAATGAACTTTGAAAAATTAAGTGAATGTAACTGTGACAAGGTAAACTACAACAACATACTACTGAAATAGTCCATCTCGTGCATTACAAAGAAATAAAGTAAAACTGATCAATGAAAAATCACGAACATGTAACTGTGAAATGTTAAACAACAACCAACCACTTCTGAAATAGTCCAACTCTTGCATTTCAACTAAAGAAATTAAAAATGAACTTTGAAAAATCAAAAAAATGTAACAGTGACAAGGTAAACCACAACCAAACACTATTGAAATAATCCAACTCTTGCATTTCAATGAAAGAAATTCAAAATGAACTTTGAAAAATCAAGAAAATGTAACTGTGACAAGGTAAACCACAGCCAAACACTACTGAAATATTCCAACTCTTATATTTCAATGAAAGAAATTCAGATGAACTTTGAAAAATCAAGAAAATGTAACGGTGACAAGGTAAACCACAACCAAACACTACTGAAATAGTCCAACACTTGCATTTCAACAAAATAAATTCAAAATGAACTTTGAAAAATCAATAAAATGTAACTGTGACAAGGTAAACCACAACCAAACACTACTGAAATATTCCAACTCTTGCATTTCAACGAAAGAAATTCAAAATGAACTTTCAAAATGAACTTTGAAAAATCAATAATGTGTAACTGTGACAAGGTAAATCACAACCAAACACTACTGAAATATTCCAACTTTTGCATTTCAACGAAAGAAATTCAAAATGAACTTTGAAAAATCATTAAAATGTAACTGTGACAAAGTAAACAACAACGAAACACAACTGAAATATTCCAACTCTTGCATTTCAAAGAAAGAAATTCAAAATCAAGTTTGAAAAATTAAAAAAATGTAACCATGACAAGGTAAACCACAACTAAACACTACTGAAATATTCCAACTCTTGCATTTCAAGAAAAGAAATTCGAAATGAACTTTGAAAAATAAAGAAAATGTAACTGTGACAAGGTCAACCACAAGCAAACACTACTGAAATATTCCAACTCATGCATTTCAACGAAAGAAATTCAAAATGAACTTTGAAAAATAAAGAGAATGTAACTGTGACAAGGTAAACCACAACCAAACACTACTGAAATATTCCAACTCTTGCATTTCAACTAAATAAATTCAAATGAACTTTTAAAAATCAAGAAAATGTAACTGTGACAAGGTAAACCACAACCAAACACTACTGAAATATTCCAACTCTTGCATTTCAATGAAAGAAATTAAAAATTAACATTGAAAAATCAAGAAAATGTAAAAGTGACAAGGTAAAACAAACACTACTAAAATATTCCAACTCTTGCATTTCAATGAAAGAAATTCAAAATGAACTTTGAAAAATCAAGAAAATGTAACTGTGACAAGGTAAACCACAACCAAACACTACTGAAATATTCCAACTCTTGCATTTCAACGAAAGAAATTCAAAATGAACTTTGAAAAATCAAGAAAATGTAACTGTGACAAGGTAAACCACTACCAAACACTAGTGAAATATTTAGAAACCTTGCACTCAGCGAAAGAAATTCGGAATATTTTGAGAAGTGTAGAATTGGTTGACAAGGTGTATACCTTGTCACCAGTTACATTTTCTTGATTTTTCAAAGTTCATTTTGAATTTCTTTCGTTGAAATGCAAGAGTTGGAATATTTCAGTAGTGTTTGGTTGTGGTTTACCTTGTCACAGTTACATTTTCTTGATTTTTCAAAGTTCATTTTGAATTTCTTTCGTTGAAATGCAAGAGTTGGAATATTTCAGTAGTGTTTGGTTGTGGTTTACCTTGTCACAGTTACATTTTCTTGATTTTTCAAAGTTCATTTTGAATTTCTTTCGTTGAAATGCAAGAGTTGGAATATTTCAGTAGTGTTTGGTTGTGGTTTACCTTGTCACAGTTACATTTTCTTGATTTTTCAAAGTTCATTTTGAATTTCTTTCGTTGAAATGCAAGAGTTGGAATATTTCAGTAGTGTTTGGTTGTGGTTTACCTTGTCACAGTTACATTTTCTTGATTTTTCAAAGTTCATTTTGAATTTCTTTCGTTGAAATGCAAGAGTTGGAATATTTCAGTAGTGTTTGGTTGTGGTTTACCTTGTCACAGTTACATTTTCTTGATTTTTCAAAGTTCATTTTGAATTTCTTTCGTTGAAATGCAAGAGTTGGAATATTTCAGTAGTGTTTGGTTGTGGTTTACCTTGTCACAGTTACATTTTCTTGATTTTTCAAAGTTCATTTTGAATTTCTTTCGTTGAAATGCAAGAGTTGGAATATTTCAGTAGTGTTTGGTTGTGGTTTACCTTGTCACAGTTACATTTTCTTGATTTTTCAAAGTTCATTTTGAATTTCTTTCGTTGAAATGCAAGAGTTGGAATATTTCAGTAGTGTTTGGTTGTGGTTTACCTTGTCACAGTTACATTTTCTTGATTTTTCAAAGTTCATTTTGAATTTCTTTCGTTGAAATGCAAGAGTTGGAATATTTCAGTAGTGTTTGGTTGTGGTTTACCTTGTCACAGTTACATTTTCTTGATTTTTCAAAGTTCATTTTGAATTTCTTTCGTTGAAATGCAAGAGTTGGAATATTTCAGTAGTGTTTGGTTGTGGTTTACCTTGTCACAGTTACATTTTCTTGATTTTTCAAAGTTCATTTTGAATTTCTTTCGTTGAAATGCAAGAGTTGGAATATTTCAGTAGTGTTTGGTTGTGGTTTACCTTGTCACAGTTACATTTTCTTGATTTTTCAAAGTTCATTTTGAATTTCTTTCGTTGAAATGCAAGAGTTGGAATATTTCAGTAGTGTTTGGTTGTGGTTTACCTTGTCACAGTTACATTTTCTTGATTTTTCAAAGTTCATTTTGAATTTCTTTCGTTGAAATGCAAGAGTTGGAATATTTCAGTAGTGTTTGGTTGTGGTTTACCTTGTCACAGTTACATTTTCTTGATTTTTCAAAGTTCATTTTGAATTTCTTTCGTTGAAATGCAAGAGTTGGAATATTTCAGTAGTGTTTGGTTGTGGTTTACCTTGTCACAGTTACATTTTCTTGATTTTTCAAAGTTCATTTTGAATTTCTTTCGTTGAAATGCAAGAGTTGGAATATTTCAGTAGTGTTTGGTTGTGGTTTACCTTGTCACAGTTACATTTTCTTGATTTTTCAAAGTTCATTTTGAATTTCTTTCGTTGAAATGCAAGAGTTGGAATATTTCAGTAGTGTTTGGTTGTGGTTTACCTTGTCACAGTTACATTTTCTTGATTTTTCAAAGTTCATTTTGAATTTCTTTCATTGAAATGCAAGAGTTGGAATATTTCAGTAGTGTTTGGTTGTGGTTTACCTTGTCACAGTTACATTTTCTTGATTTTTCAAAGTTCATTTTGAATTTCTTTCGTTGAAATGCAAGAGTTGGAATATTTCAGTAGTGTTTGGTTGTGGTTTACCTTGTCACAGTTACATTTTCTTGATTTTTCAAAGTTCATTTTGAATTTCTTTCGTTGAAATGCAAGAGTTGGAATATTTCAGTAGTGTTTGGTTGTGGTTTACCTTGTCACAGTTACATTTTCTTGATTTTTCAAAGTTCATTTTGAATTTCTTTCGTTGAAATGCAAGAGTTGGAATATTTCAGTAGTGTTTGGTTGTGGTTTACCTTGTCACAGTTACATTTTCTTGATTTTTCAAAGTTCATTTTGAATTTCTTTCGTTGAAATGCAAGAGTTGGAATATTTCAGTAGTGTTTGGTTGTGGTTTACCTTGTCACAGTTACATTTTCTTGATTTTTCAAAGTTCATTTTGAATTTCTTTCGTTGAAATGCAAGAGTTGGAATATTTCAGTAGTGTTTGGTTGTGGTTTACCTTGTCACAGTTACATTTTCTTGATTTTTCAAAGTTCATTTTGAATTTCTTTCGTTGAAATGCAAGAGTTGGAATATTTCAGTAGTGTTTGGTTGTGGTTTACCTTGTCACAGTTACATTTTCTTGATTTTTCAAAGTTCATTTTGAATTTCTTTCGTTGAAATGCAAGAGTTGGAATATTTCAGTAGTGTTTGGTTGTGGTTTACCTTGTCACAGTTCCATTTTCTTGATTTTTCAAAGTTCATTTTGAATTTCTTTCGTTGAAATGTAAGAGTTGGAATATTTCAGTTGTGTTTGGAAGTGGTTTACCTTGTCACAGTTACATTTTCTTGATTTTTCAAAGTTCATTTTGAATTTCTTTCGTTGAAATGCAAGAGTTGGAATATTTCAGCAGTGTTTGGTTGTGGTTTACCTTGTCACAGTTACATTTTCTTGATTTTTCAAAGTTCATTTTGAATTTCTTTCGTTGAAATGCAAGAGTTGGAATATTTCAGTAGTGTTTGGTTGTGGTTTACCTTGTCACAGTTACATTTTCTTGATTTTTCAAAGTTCATTTTGAATTTCATTTGTTGAAATGCAAGAGTTGGAATATTTCAGAAGTGTTTGGTTGTGGTTTACCTTGTCACAGTTACATTTTCTTAATTTTTCAAAGTTCATTTTGAATTTCTTTATTTTATATGAAAAAATTTGTATATTTCAGTAGTGTTTTGTCGTGCTTTACCTTGTCACAGTTACATTTTCTTTATTTTTCAAAGTTCATTTTGAATTTCTTTCATTGAAATTTAAGAGTTGGAATATTTCAGTAGTGTTTGGTTGTGGTTTACCTTGTCACACTTACATTTTCTTAATTTTTCAAAGTTCATTTTGAATTTGTGTAATTGAAATGCAAGAGTTGGACTATTTCAATAGTGTTTGGTTGTGGTTTACCTTGTCACAGTTACATTTTCATGATTTTTCAAAGTTCATTTTGAATTACTTTCATTGAAATGCAATAGTTGGACTATTTCAGTAGTGTTTGGTTGTGGTTTACCTTGTCACAGTTACATTTTCTTGATTTTCCAAAGTTCATTTTGAATTTCTGTTGTTGAAATACAAGAGTTGGATTATTTCACTAGTGTTTGGTAGTGGTTTACCTTGTCACAGTTACATTTTCTTTATTTTTCAAAGTTCATTTTGAATTTCTTTCGTTGTAATGCAAGAGTTGGAATATTTCAGTAGTGTTTGGTTGTGGTTTACCTTGTCACAGTTACATTTTCTTGATTTTTCCAAGTTCATTTTGAGTTTCCTTTGTTGAAATGCAAGAGTTGGAATATTTCAGTAGTGTTTGGTTGTGGTTTACCGTTTCACAGTTACATTTTCTTGATTTTTCAAAGTTAATTTCGAATTTCTTTCTTTGAAATGCAAGAGTTTGAATATTTCAGTAGTGTTTTGTTGTGGTTTACCTTGTCACATTTAAATTCTCTTGATTTTTCAAAGTTCATTTTGAAGTTATGTTGTATATCTTCATTATTTTGTATAGGTATGGTTTTAGCTTTTGATTTTTTAAGTGAATATGGTACAATCTCTATTATATTAAAATTTCATTTCGATGTTCATTCACGGTAATGAAGTAGTTGGACAATTTTAGTTGTGTATGAACATGGTTGACCGTGACACAGTTACATTTTCATGATTTTTCAAAGTTCATTTTGAATTTCTTTCATTGAAATGCAAGAGCTGGAATGTTTCAGTAGTGTTTGGTTGTGGTTTACCTTGTCACAGTTACATCTTCTTGATTTTTCAAAGTTCATTTTGATTTTCTTTAATTGAAATGCAAGTGCTGAAATATTTCAGTAGTGTTTGGTTGTGGTTTACCTTGTCACAGTTACATTTTCTTGATTTTTCAAAGTTCATTTTGTATTTATTTAGTTGTAGTGCACGTGTTTGTATTTTTCAAGAGTGTTATATTGTGGTTTACCGTGTCACAGTTACATTGTCTTCATTTTTCAAAGTTCATTTTGAATTTCTTTCGTTGAAATGCAAGAGTTGGAATATTTCAGTAGTGTTTGGTTGTGGTTTACCTTGTCACAGTTACATTTTCTTGATTTTTCAAAGTTCATTTTGAATTTCTTTCGTTGAAATGCAAGAGTTGGAATATTTCAGTAGTGTTTCGTTGTGGTTTACCTTGTCACAGTTACATTTTCTTGATTGTTCAAAGCTCATTTTGAATTTCTTTCATTGAAATGCAAGAGTTAGAATATTTCAGTAGTGTTTGGTTATGGTTTACCTTATCACAGTTACATTCTCATGATTTTTCAAAGTTCATTTTTGAATTTCTTCCGTTAAAATGCAAGAGTTGGAATATTTCAGTTGTGTTTCGTTGTGGTCTAGCTAGTCACAGTTACATTTTCTTGATTTTTCAAAGTTCATTTTGAATTTCTTTCATTGAAATGCAAGAGTTGGAATATTTCAGTAGTGTTTGGTTGTTGGTTACCTTGTCACAGTTACAGTATCTTGATTTTTCAAAGTTAATTTTGAATTTCTTTCACTGACATGAAAGATTGTGCAGCGTTCTGTAGTGTAGTATTGGTTTGTAAATTGTCCCAGGTAAATTTTCTTGATTGGTCAAAGTTCATTTTGAATTTCTTTCACTGAAATGCAAGAGTTGGAATAGTTTAGTAGTGTTTGGTTGTGGCTTACCTTGTCACAGTTACATTTTCCTGATTTTACAAAGTTCATTTTGAATTTCTTTCGTTGAAATGCAAGAGTTGGAATATTTCAGTAGTGTTTGGTTGTGGCTTACCTTGTCATAGTTACATTTTCTTGATTTATCAAAGTTGGTTTAGAATTTTTTTCGTTGAATTGCTAGAGTTTGAATATTTCACTAGTGTTTGTTTATGGTTTACCTTGTCAGAGTTATATTTTCTAGATTTTTCAAAGTTCATTTTGAATATCTTTAGTTGAAATTCTAGAGTTGTAATATTACAATAGTGTTTGGTTGTGGGTTACCTTGTCAGAGTTACATTTTCTTGATTTTTCAAAGTTCATTTTGAACTTATTTCGTTGAAATGCCAGAGTTGGACTATTTCAGTTGTGTTTGATTGTGGTTAACCTTGTCATGGTTACATTTTATTAATTTTTCAAAGTTCATTTTGAATTTCTTTCGTTGAAATGCAAGAGTTGGAATATTTCAGTAGTGTTTGGTTGTGGTTTACCTTGTCACAGTTACATTTTCTGGATTTTTCCAAGTTCATTTTGAATTTCCTTTCGTTGAAATGCAAGAGTTGGAATATTTCAGTAGTGTTTGGTTGTGGTTTACCGTGTCACAGTTACATTTTCTTGATTTTTCAAAGTTCATCTTGAACTTCTTTCGTTGAAATGCAAGAGTTGGAATATTTCAGTAGTGTTTGGTTGTGGTTTACCTTGTCACAGTTACATTTTCTGGATTTTTCAAAGTTCATGTTGAATTTCATTCGTTGAATGGCAAGAGTTGGAATATTTCAGTAGTGTTTGGTTGTGGTTTACCGTGTCACAGTTACATTTTCTTAATTTTTCAAAGTTCATTTCGAATTTCTTTCGTTGAAATGCAAGAGTTGGAATATTTCAGTAGTGTTTGGTTGTGGTTTACCTTGTCAAAGTTACATTTTCATGATTTTTGAAAGTTTATTTTGAATTTTTTTCATTGAAATGCAGGAGCTTGAATATTTCAGTAGTGATTGGTTGTGGTTGACCGTGTCACAGTTATATCTTCTTGATTTTTCAAAGTTCATTTTGAATTTCTTTAATTTAAATGTAAGAGTTGCAATATTTCAGCAGTGTTTGGTTATGGTTTACATTGTCACAGTTACATTTTCTTGATTTTTCAAAGTTCATTTTGAATTTCTTTCGTTGAAATGCAAGTGTTGGAATATTTCAGTAGTGTGCTGTTGTAGTTTACCCTGTCACAGTTACATTACCTTTATTTTTCAAAGTTCATTTTGAATTTATTTAGTTGAAATGCAAGATTTGGAATATTTAAGTAGTGTTTGGTTGTGGTTTATCTTGTCAGAGTTACATTTTCTTAATTTTTCAAAGTTCATTTTTAATTTCTTTCGTTGAAATGCAAGAGTTGGAATATTTCAATAGTATTTTGTCGCGGTTTACCTCGTCACAGTTACATTCTCTTGATTTTCCAAAGTTCATTTTGAATTTCTTTCATTGAAATGCAAGAGTTAGAATATGTCGGTAGTGTTTGGTTGTGGTTTAACGTGTCACATTTACATTCTCTTTATTTTTCAAAGTTCATTTTTGAATTTCTTTCGTTGAACTGCAAGAGATGGATTATTTCAGTTGTGTTTCGTTGTGGTTTACCTTGTCACACTTACAGTTTCTTGATTTTTCAATGTTCATTTTGTATTTGTTTCGTTGAACTGCAAGAGTTGGAATATTTCAGTAGCGTTTGGTTGTGGTTTACCTTGTCACAGTTACATTTTCTTGATTTTTCAAAGTTTATTTTGAATTTCTTTCGTTGAAATGCAAGAGTTGGAATATTTCACTAGCGTTTGGTTGTGGTGTACCGTGTCACAGTTACATTTTCTTGATTTTTCAAAGTTAATTTCGAATTTCTTTATTAGAAATGAAAGATTTTGCATATTTGAGTTGTGTATGGTTGTGTTTTACCTTGTCACATTTACATTTTCTTGATTTTTCAAAGTTCATTTTGAATTTCTTTCTTTGAAATGCAAGAGTTGGAATATTTCAGTAGCGTTTCTTTGTGGTTTACCTTGTCAGAGTTACATTTTCTTGATTTTTCAAAGTTTATTTTGAATTTCTTTCGTTTAAATGCAAGAGTCGGAATATTTCAGTAGTGTTTGGTTGTGGTTTACCTTGTCAGAGTTACATTATCTTGATTTTTCAAAGTTCATTTTTAATTTCTTTCGTTGAAATGCAAGAGTTGGAATATTACAATAGTGTTTGGTTGTGGTTCACCTTGTCACAGTTACATTTTCTTGATTTTTCAAAGTTCATTTTGAAGTTCTTTCATTGAAATGCAAGAGTTGGAATATTTCAGTTGTGTTTGGTTGTGGTTTACCTTGTCATGGTTGCATTTTCTTAATTTTTCAAAGTTCATTTTGAATTTCTCTCGTTGAAATGCAAGAGTTGGAATATTTCAGTTGTGTTTCGTTGTGGTTTACCTTGTCACAGGTACTTTTCTTGATTTTTCAAAGTTCATTTTGAATTTCTTTCGTTGAAATGCAAGAGTTGGAATATTTCAGTAGTGTTTGGTAGTGGTTTACCTTGTCACAGTTACATTTTCTTGATTTTTCAAAGTTCATTTTGAATTTTTTTCATTGAAATGCAAGAGTTGGAATATTTCAGTAGTGTTTGGTTGTGGTTTACCTTGTCACAGTTACATTTTCTTGATTTTTCAAAGTTCATTTTGAATTTCTTTCGTTGAAATGCAATAGTTGAAATATTTCAGTAGTGTTTAGTTGTGGTTTACCTTGTCACAGTTACATTTTCCTGATTTTTCAAAGTTCATTTTGAATTTTTTTTAGTTGAAATGCAAGAGTTGGAATATATCAGTAGTGTTTTGTCGTGGTTTCCCTTTTCACAGTTACATTTTCTTGATTTTTCAAAGTTCATTTTGAATTTCTTTCGTTGAAATGCAAGAGTTGGAATATTTAAGTAGTGTTTGGTTGTGGTTGACCCTGTAACAGTTACAGTATCTTGATTTTTCAAATTTCTTTTTTAATTATTTAGTTTTTATTCACTATTTTTTCAAATTATTGAGTTGGTTGGTGTGGTTTAAACTGTCATAGTTACATTATCTTGATTTTTAAAATTTCCTTTTGAATTTCTTTCGTTGTAATGCATGAGTTGGAATATTTCAGTAGTGTTTGGTTGTGGTTAACCTTGTAACAGTTACATTTTCTTGATTTTTCAAAGTTCATTTTGAAATTCTTTCGTTGAAATGCAAGAGTTGGAATATTTCAGTAGTGTTTGGTTGTGGTTTACCTTGTCAGGGTTACATTTTCTTAATTTTTCAAAGTTCATTTTGAATTTCTGTCGTTGAAATGCAAGAGTTGGAATATTTCAGTAGTGTTTTGTTGTGGTTTACCTTGTCACAGTTACATTTTCTTGATTTTTCAAAGTTCATTTTGAATTTCTTTCGTTGAAATGCAAAAGTTGGAATATTTCAGTAGTGTTTGGTTGTGATTTACCTTGTCAAAGTTACACTTTCTTGATTTTTAAAAGTTCATTTTGAAAGTTAATTTTAAATTTATTTAGTTGAAATGAAAGATTTGGAATATTTCAGTAGTGTTTGGTTGTGGTTTACCTTGTCACAGTTACACTTTCTTGATTTTTCAAAGTTCATTTTGAATTTTTTTTGTTGAAATGCAAGAGTTGGACTATTTCAGTAGTGTTTGCTTGTGGTTTACCTTGTCACAGTTACATTTTCTTGATTTTTCAAAGTTCATTTTGAATTTCTTTCCTTGAAATGTAAGAGTTGGAATATTTCAGTAGTGTTTGGCTGTGGTTTACCTTGTCACAGTTACATTTTCTTGATTTTTCAAAGTTCATTTTGAATTTCTTTCATTGAAATGCAAGAGTTGTAATATTTCACTAGTGTTTGGTTGTGGTTTACCTTGTCACAGTTACATTTTCTTGATTTTTCAAAGTTCATTTTGAATTTATTTCCTTGAAAAGCAAGAGTTGGAATATTTCATTAGTGGTTTGTTGTTGTTTTCCTTTTCACAGTCACATTATATTAATTTTTCAAAGTTCATTTTGTATTTATTTAGTTGAAATGCAAGAGTTGGAATATTTCAGTAGTGTGTTGTTTTAGTTTACCTTGTCACAGTTACATTCCCTTAATTTTTCAAAGTTCATTTTGAATTTCTTTCGTTGAAATGCAAGAGTTGGAATATTTCAGTAGTGTTTGGTTGTGGTTTACCTTGTCACAGTTACATTTTCTTAATTTTTGAAAGTTCATTTTGAATTTTTTTCGTTGCAATGCAAGAGTTGGAATATTTCAGTAGTGTTTCGTTGTGGTTTACCTTGTCACAGTTACATTATCTTGATTTTTCAAAGTTCATTTTGAATTTATTTCATTGAAGTGCAAGATTTGGAATATTTAAGTAGTGTGTGGTTGTGGTTTACCTTGTCAAAGTTACATTCTCTTGATTTTTAAAATTTAATTATTAATTTATTACGTTGAAATGAACGAGTTGGAATATTTCAGTAGTTTTAGGTTGTGTTTTACATTGTCACACTTACATTTTCTTGATTTTTCAAAGATCATTTTGAATTTCTTTCGTTGAAATGCAAGAGTTGGAATATTTCAGTAGTGTTTGGTTGTGGTTTACCTTGTCACGGTTACATTTTCTTGATTTTTCCTAGTTCATTTTGAATTTCTTTCGTTGAAATTCAAGAGTTGGAATATTTCAGTAGTGCTTGGTTGTGGTTTACATTGTAAAAGTTAAATTTTCTTGTTTTTTAAAAGTTCTCTTTGAATTTCTTGCGTTGTATAGCTTGAGTTGTACTATGTAAGAAGTGGTTGAGTGTGGTTTACCTTGTCACAGTTACACTTTTTTGATTTTTCAAAGTTCATTTTGAATTTTTTTTGTTAAAATGCAAGAGTTGGAATATTTCAGTAGTGTTTGCTTGTGGTTTACCTTGTCACAGTTACATTTTCTTGATTTTTCATAATTCATCTGAATTTCTTTCCTTGAAATGTAAGAGTTGGAATATTTCAGCAGTGTTTGGCTGTGGTTTACCTTGTCACAGTTACATTTTCTTTATTTTTCAAAGTTTATTTTGAATTTTTATCTTTGAAATGCACGAGTAGGAATATTTCAGTAGTGTTACGTTGTGGTTTACTTTGACAGAGTTACATTCTCTTTTATTTTTCGAAGTTCATTATGGATTTCTTTAGTTGAAATATTTTTTGTCGTGCTTTACCTTGACACAGTTAAATTTCCTGATTTTTGTTAGGTTAGGTTAGGCTAGATCAAGTTAGATTAAGGTTAAGTTAGGTTAGGTTAGGTTAGCCTACGTGCTTGCGCGTACGTAGGCTAACCTAACCTAACCTAACTTAACCTTAATCTAACTTGATCTAGCCTAACCTAACCTAACAAAAATCAGGAAATTTAACTGTGTCAAGGTAAAGCACGACAAAATATATTTCAACTAAAGAAATCCATAATGAACTTTGAAAAATAATGTATGTAACTCTTTGAACTTTGAACTCTTGAACTCTTGAACTTTGAGAATGTAACTCTGTCAAAGTAAACAACAACGAAACACTACTGAAATATTCCAACTATTGCATTTCAACGATAGAAATTCAAAATAAACTTTGAAAAATCAAAAAAATGTAACTGTGACAAGGTAAACCACAACCAAACACTACTGAAATATTCCAACTCTTGCATTTCAAGGAAAGAAATTCAGATGAACTTTGAAATATCAATATAATGTAACTGTGACAATGTAAACCACAAGCAAACACTACCGAAATATTCCAACTCTTGCATTTCAACAAAAGAAATTCAAAATGAACTTTGAAAAATCAAAAAAGTGTAACTGTGACAAGGTAAACCACAACCAAACACTACTGAAATATTCCAACTCTTGCTTTTCAACGAAAGAAATTAAAAATGAACTTTGAAAAATCAAGAAAATGTAACTGTGACAAGGTAAACCACAACCAAGCACTAATGAAATATTCCAACTCTTGCATTTCAACGAAAAAAATTCAAAATGAACTAGGAAAAATCAAGAAAATGTAACTGTGACAAGGTAAACCACAACCAAACACTACTGAAATATTCCAACTCTTGCATTTCAACGAAAGAAATTCAAAATGATCTTTGAAAAATCAAGAAAATGTAAGAACTTTGAAAAATTAAGAAAATGTAACCATGACAAGGTAAACCACAACCAAACACAACTGAAATATTCCAACTCTTGCATTTCAACGAAAGAAATTCAAAATTAACTTTGAAAAATCAAGAAAATGTAACTGTGACAAGGTAAACCACAACAAAACACTACTGAAATATTCAAACTCTTGCATTTCAACGAAAGAAATTCAAAATGAACTAGGAAAAATCAAGAAAATGTAACCGTGACAAGGTAAACCAAAACCAAACACTACTGAAATATTCCAACTCTTGCATTTCAACGAAAGAAATTCAAAATGATCTTTGAAAAATCAAGAAAATGTAAGTGTGACAAGGTAAACCACAAACAAACACTTCTGAAATATTCAAACTCTTGCATTTCAACGAAAGAAATTCAAAATGAACTTTGAAAAATCAAGAGAATGTAACTGTGACAAGGTAAACCACAACCAAACACTACTGAAATATTCCAACTCTTGCATTTCAATGAAAAAAATTCAAAATGAACTTTGAAAAATCAAGAAGATGTAACTGTGACAATGTAAACCACAACGAAACACTACTGAAATATTCCAACTCTTGCATTGCAACGAGATAAATTCAAAATGAACTTTGAAAAATTATGAAAATGTAACTGTGACAAGGTAAATCACAACCATAAACTACTGAAATATTCCAACTCTTGCATTTCAACGAAAGAAATTCAAAATTAACTTTGAAAAATAAAGTGACTGTAACTGTGACAAGGTAAACAACAACAAAACACTACTGAAATATTCCAACTCTTGCATTTCAACGAAAGAAATTCAAAATGAACTTTGAAAAATCAAGAGAATGTAACTCTGACAAGGTAAACAACAACTAAACACTACTGAAATATTCCAACTCTTGCATTTCAAAGAAAGAAATTCAAAATGAACTTTGAAAAATCAAGAAAATGTAACTGTGACAAGGTAAACCACAACCAAACACTATTGAAATATTCCAACTCTTGCATTTCAAAGAAGGAAATTCACAATGAACTTTGAAAAATTAAGAGAATGTAAGTGTGACAAGGTCAACCACAACAAAATACTACTGAAATAATCCAACTCTTACATATCAAGGAGTGAAATTCAGACTAACTTTGAAAAATAAAGAAAATGTAACGGTGACAAGTTAAAACACAAGCAAAAAATACTGAAATAGTACAACTCTTTCATTTAAACAAAACAAATTTAAAATGAACTTTGAAAAATCAAGAAAGTGTAACTGTGACAAGGTAAACCACAACCAAACACTACTGAAATATTCCAACTCTTGCTTTTCAACGAAAGAAATTTAAAATGAACTTTCAAAATTAAATATGAAAAATCAAGAAAATGTAACTGTGACAAGGTAAACCACAACCAAACACTACTGAAATATTCCAACTCTTGCATTTCAACGAAAGAAATTCAAAATGAACTTTGAAAAATCAAGAAAATGTAACTGTGACAAGGTAAACCACAACGAAACACAACTGAAATATTCCAACTCTTGCATTTCAACGAAAGAAATTCAAAATGAACTTTGAGAAATTAAGAAAATGTAACACTGACAAGGTAAACCACAACCAAACACTACTGAAATATTCCAACTCTTACATTTCAACGAAAGAAGTTCAAAATTAACTTTGAAAAATCAAGAAAATGTAACTGTGACAAGGTGAACCACAACCAAACACTACTGAAATATTCCAACTCATTCATTTCAACGAAAAAAATTCAAAATGAACTTTGAAAAATCAAGAGAATGTAACTCTGACAGGGTAAACCACAACGAAACACAACTGAAATATTCCAAGTCATTCATTTCAATGAAAAAAATTCGAAATAAACTTTGAAAAATCAAGAGAATGTAACTCTGACACGGTGAACCACTACCAAACACTACTGAAATATTCCAACTCTTGCATTTCAACGAAAGAAATTCAAAATGAACTTTGAAAAATCAAGAAAATGTAACTGTGACAAGGTAAACCACAACCAAACACTACTGAAATATTCCAACTCTTGCATTTCAATGAAAGAAATTCAAAATGAACTTTGAAAAATCAAGAAAATGTAACTGTGACAAGGTAAACCACAACCAAACACTACTGAAATATTCCAACTCTTGCATTTCAACGAAAGAAATTCAAAATGAACTTTGAAAAATCAAGAAAATGTAACTGTGACAAGGTAAACCACAACCAAACACTACTGAAATATTCCAACTCTTGCATTTCAACAAAATAAATTCAAAATGAGCTTTGAAAAATCAAGAAAATTTAACTGTGACTAGGTAAACCATAAGCAAACACTACTGAAATATTCCAACTCTTACATTTCAAAGGAAGAAATTCTAAATGATCTTTGAAAAATCAAGAAAATGTAACTGTGACAAGTTAAACCACAACCAAACACTACTGAAATATTCAAACTCTTGCATTTCAACGAAAGAAATTCAAAATCAACTTTGAAAAATCATGAAAATGTAACTGTGACAAGGTAAACCACAACCAAACACAACTGAAATAGTCCAACTCTTGCATTTCAACGAAAGAAATTCAAAATGAGCTTTGAAAAATCAGGAAAATGTAACTGTGACAAAGTAAACCATGACCAAACACTACTGAAATAGTCCAACTCTTGCATTTCAACGAAAGAAATTCAAAATGAGCTTTGAAAAATCTTGAAAATGTAACTGTGACAAGGTAAACCATAAGCAAACACTAAATTTTCTTGATTTTTCAAAGTTCATTTTGAATTTCTTTCATTGAAATGCAATAGTTGGAATATTTCAGTAGTGTTTGGTCGTGGTTTACCTTGTCACAGTTAAATTTTCTTGATTTTTCAAAGTTCATTTTGAATTTCTTTAGTTGAAATTCAATAGTTGGAATATTTAAGTAGTGTTTGGTTGTGGTTTACCTTGTCACAGTTAAATTTTCTTGATTTTTCAAAGTTCATTTGAATTTCTTTTGTTGAAATGCAAGAGTTGGACTATTTCAGTAGCGTTCGGTTGTGGTTTACCTTGTCAAAGTTACATTTTCTTGATTTTTTAAGGTTCATTTTGAATTTCCTTCGTTGAAATGCAAGAGTTGGAATATTTCAGTAGTGTTTGGTTGTGGTTTACCTTGTCACATTTACATTTTCTGTAATCAAAAAGGCACATTTGAATTTCTTTCATTGAAATTCAAGAGCTGGACTATTTCAGTAGAGTTTGCTTATGATTTAAATAGCCAAAGTTAAATTTTCTTGATTTTTAGTATATAATTTTTAATTTCTTTAATTTAATTGAAATATTTGGAATATTTCAGTAGTGTTTGCTTATGGTTTACCTTGTCACAGTTACATTTTCATGATTTTTCAAAGCTCATTTTGAATTTCTTTCGTTGAAATGCAAGAGTTGGACTATTTCAGTAGTGTTTGGTTGTGGTTTACCTTATCACAGTTAAATTTTCTTTATTTTTCAAAGCTAATTTTGAATTTCTTTCGTTGAAATGTTAGAGTTGGACTATTTCAGTAGTGTTTGGTTGTGGTTTACCTTGTCACAGTTACATTTTCATGATTTTTCAAAGTTTATTTTGAATTTCTTTCGTTGAAATGCAAGAGTTGGAATATTTCAGCAGTGTTTGGTTGTGGTTTACCTTGTCACAGTTACATTTTCTTGATTTTTCAAAGCTCATTTCAAATTTCATTCATTTAAATGCAAGAGTTGGAATATTTCAGTAGTGTTTTGTCATGGTTTACCATGTCACAGTTACATTTTCTTGATTTTTCAAAGTTGATTTAGAATTTCTTTCGTTGAAATGTAAGAGTTGAAATATTTCAGTTGTGTTTGGTAGTGGTTTACCTTGTCACAGTTACATTTTCATGATTTTTCAAAGTTGATTTTGAATTTCTTTCGTTGAAATGCAAGAGTTGGAATATTTCAGTAGTGTTTGGTTGTGGTTTACCTTGTCACAGTTACATTTTCTTGATTTTTCAAAGTTCATTTTGAATTTCTTTCGTTGAAATGCAAGAGTTGGAATATTTCAGTAGTGTTTGGTTGTGGACTTACCTTGTCACAGTTACATTTTCTTGAATTTTCAAAGTTCATTTTGAATTTCTTTCGTTGAAATGCAAGAGTTGGAATATTTCAGTAGTGTTTGGTTGTGGTTTAGCTTGTCACAGGTACATTTTCTTGATTTTTAAATGTTCATTTTGAATTTCTTTCGTTGAAATGAAAGAGTTGGAATATTTCAGTAGTGTTTGGTCGTGGTTTACCTTGTCACATTTACATTTTCTTGATTTTTCATAGTTCATTTTGAATTTCTTTCGTTGAAATTCGAGAGTTGGAATATTTCAGCAGCGTTCGGTTGTGGTTTAACTTGTCACAGTTACATTTTCTTGATTTTTCAAAGTTCATTTTGAATTTCTTTCGTTGAAATGCAAGAGTTGGAACATTTCAGTAGTGTTTGGTCGTGGTTTACCTTGTCACACTTACATTTTCTTGATTTTTCAAAGTTCATTTTGAATTTCTTTTGTTGAAAAGCAAGAGTTGGAATATTTCAGTAGTGTTTGGTTGTGATTTACCTTGTCACAGTTACTTTTTCTTGATTTTTCAAAGTTCATTTGAATTTCTTTAATTAAAATGCAAGAGGTGGAATATTTCAGAAGTGTTTGGTTGTGGTTTACCTTGCCACAGTTAAATTTTCTTGATTTTTCAAAGTTTATTTTGAATTTATTTCGTTGAAATGCAAGAGTTGGAATATTTCAGTAGTGTTTGGTCGTGGTTTACCTTGTCACAGTTACATTTTCTTGTTTTTTCAAAGTTCATTTTGAATTTATTTCGTTGAAATGCAATAGTTGGACTATTTCGGTATTGTTTGGTTGTGGTTTACCTTGTCACAGTTACATTTTCTTGATTTTTCAAAGCTCATTTTGAATTCTTTCGTTGAAAAGCAAGAGTTGAAATATTTCAGTAGTGTTTGCTTATGGTTTACCTTGTCACAGTTACATTTTCATGACTTTTCAAAGTTCAATTGGATTTCTTTCGTTGAAATGCAAGAGTTGGAATATTTCAGTAGTGTTTGGTTATGGTTTACCTTGTCACAGTTACATTTTCCTGATTTTTCAAGGTTCATTTTGAATTTCTTTCGTTGAAATGCAAGAGTTGGAATATTTCAGTGGTGTTTGGTTATGGTTTACCTTGTCACAGTTACATTTTCCTGATTTTTCAAAGTTCATTTTGAATTTCTTTCGTTGAAGTGCAAGAGTTGGACTATTTCAGTTGTGTTTGGTTGTGGTTTACCTTGTCACAGTTTCATTTTCATGATTTGTCAAAGTTCATTTTGAATTTCTTTCCCTGAAAAGCAAGACTTGGAATATTTCAGTAGTGTTTGGTCATGGTTTACCTTGTCACAGTTGCATTTTCATGATTTTTCAAATTTCATTTTGAATTGCTTTCGTTGAAATGCAAGAGTTGGAATATTTCAGTAATGTTTGATTATGGTTTACCGTGTCACAGTTACATTTTCTTGATTTTTCAAAGTTCATTTTGAATTTCTTTCGTTGAAATGCAAGAGCTGGAATATTTCAGTAGTGTATGGTCTTGGTTTACCTTGTCACAGTTACATTTTCTTGATTTTTCAAAGTTCATTTTGAATTTCTTTCCTTGAAATGCAAGAGTTGGAATATTTCAGTAGCGTTTGGTTGTGGTTTACCTTGTCACAGTTACATTTTCTTGATTTTTCAAAGTTCATTTTGAATTTATTTCGTTGAAAAGAAAGAGTTGGAATATTTCAGAATTGTTTGGTTGTGGTTTACATTGTCACAGTTACATTTTCTTGATTTTTCAAAGTTCATTTTGAATTTCTTTCGTTGAAATGCAAGAGTTGGAATATTTCACTAGTGTTTGGTTGTTGTTTACCTTGTCACATTTACATTTTATTGATTTTTCAAATTTCATTTTTGAATTTATTTCGTTGAAAAGCAAGAGTTGTAATATTTCAGTAGTGTTTTCTTATGGTTTACCTTGTCACAGTTACATTTTATTGATTTTTCAAATTACATTTGAATTTCATTAGTTGAAATTCAAGAGTTGGAATATTTCAGGAGTGTTTGGTTGTGGTTTAACTTGTCACAGTTACATTTTATTGATTTTTAAAAGTACATTTTGAATTTCTTTCTTTGATATGCAAGAGTTGGAATATTTCAGTAGTGTTTGCTTGTGGTTTACCTTGTCACAGTTACATTTTCTTGATTTTTCAAAGTTCATTTGAATTTCTTTCTTTGAAATGCAAGAGTTGGAATATTTCAGTAGCGTTCGGTTGTGGTTTACCTTGTCACAGTTACATTTTATTGATTTTTCAAAGTTCATTTTGAATTTATATCGTTGAAATGCAAGAGTTGGAATATTTCAGTAGTGTTCGGTTGTGGTTTATATTGTCAAAGTTACATTTTCTTGATTTTTCAAAGTTCATTTTGAATTTCTTTAGTTGAAAAGCAAGAGTTGGAATATTTCAGTAGCGTTTGCTTGTGGTTTACCTTGTCACAGTTACATTTTCTTGATTTTTCAAAGTTCATTTGAATTTCTTTCATTGAAATGCAAGAGGTGGAATATTTCAGAAGTGTTTGGTTGTGGTTTACCTTGCCACAGTTAAATTTTCTTGATTTTTCAAAGTTCATTTTGAATTTATTTAGTTGAAATGCAATAGTTGGAATATTTCAGTAGTGTTTGGTCGTGGTTTACCTTGTCACAGTTACATTTTCTTGATTTTTCAAAGTTCATTTTGAATTTCTTTCATTGAAATGCAAGAGTTGGACTATTGTCAGTGTTTG
>NC_142794.1:26332482-26334982 GCF_049724085.1 Artemia sp. Qi Xiang Cuo | reverse complement strand
ATACGAAGTGCCCTGGTCTAAGAGTAGTAAGTACATATGGAATTTGGGGACTTTACGTTCCCTGGCAGCTTTCCATAGTTGATTACCAGACTAATTAATGCTATTGATGTCAATTGCATATGGAATTATACAAAACCTACCAGACAGGTTTCCGGGCCAACCAGGTATGTTTCTGGGCCAACCAGACAAGTTTCTGGGCCAACCAGACAAGTTTCTGGGCCAACCAGACAAGTTTCTGGGCACAAAACCTACCAGACAAGTTTCTGGGCCAACCAGACGGGTTTCTGGGCTAATAGGTGTATGGAAATACTGTGGGTACGCCATATACGGCAACCTAAATGGAATTTGAGGGTCGATAAAGTGAAATTATGTCACTATTCTAGTTTTTTTTTTCTAATCCAGTATTGCCTATAGCTTAATATATTCAAAATATTTTTTTGATATCTCTAATAGTGTATGTGTCTTCCGCGTCAGAAAAACAGTGGTAAATCCCGTATAAGAAAACCAGTGTGTCTCTTTTAGCTACCAATATATATCAACTATTTTTTGGTATATATTCAGGTTTCAGATTATAATTTTCTACAGTTTGAATAGTTCATTCAATCTACCAGTATTAATATTTTTTGCAATCATTTACAGATATGGAATATTCTAAGTGACTTCTGGTGAGTAAAAAATTTTCTCATTATTATAATAAAAAAAGAAATTTTTTTTTTTTTGTCTCGTCATTAAGTTAGGGAATAATTTCCTTCATTTCTTAAGCTTTTTTTTCACTGTGTTTTTAGCTATTTTAAAAAATAATTTAGCGAAATATTAAAAAAAAACGATAAGTAATTTTCGCGATAATAAAAAAGAAATCAATTTTTTTTTGTCTCGTCATTATTTTGGGGAAGAATTTCCTTTATTTCTTACGCTTTTTTTTCACCGTGTTGTTAGCTAATTTAAAAAAGCATTTCACTAAATATTCAAAAAAACAGGATCAGTCAGTTTAACTATAATAAAAATAAATATATTTTTTTTGTCTCGTTATTAAGTTAGTGAAGAATTTCCTTCCTTTCTTACGCTTATTTTTCACCGTGTTGTTACCTCTTTTAAAAAAAGCATTTCGCTAAATATTCAAAAAACAAGATAAGTCAGTTTCTCTATAATAAAAAAGAAATCTTTTTTTTTTGTCTCGTAATTAAGTTAGGGAAGAATTTCCTTCCTTTCTTATGCTTTTTTTTTCACCGTGTTGTTAGCTCTTTTAAAAAAGCATTTCACTAAATATTCAAAACAGGGGTCAGTCAGTTTCGCTATAATAAAAAAGAATTTTTTTTTTGTCTCGTTATTAAGTTAGGGAAGAATTTCCTTCCTTTCTTACGCTTTTTTTTACTGTGTTGTTAGATCTTTTAAAAATCATTTCGCTAAATATTCAAAAAACAGGGGCGGTCAGTTTCGCTATAATAAAAAAAAAAAATCTATTTTTTGTCTCTTCATTAAGTGTCTTTTTTTTCAAAATTGAGTTATGAATTAACTTGCGAACTATGCCTGAACTGGGCACTTTAATTGTTACGAACTGGGGCACTTTAATTGTTGATATGGAAGGAGAAAAAAAAGTTCTTTGCTTACAATGATTTATTTAGTCAAGGTTAACTGCTTGTGTCATTTTTTTCAACTTTTGGGAGTTTAGTACTGTGATATTCGTAATTTAGATATATAAGTTTTAAAAAGCTTTGCATAAAAAAATATATAATTGTCAACTTTTCATGTTTGATACTATGGAATTGAATATCACATAAAGAAAGAAAAACGAGCAAAAATGGGGTTTTTATAGGCCAAATGAAGATACTGAAAAACCAAAGTGAATATTTTGAGAGGACAAACGCCTCTCTTCTTCAGTGCCAAACGAAACGATGTATCAATAAAAGCCAAAAATTAAAAGAATTAAAACCAACTACCTAACAAACAAGAAAGCGAGATATTAGCCAAAATCCGCGAGTTGCACAAAATCCAAAAAAACATTAAATGACAGCGACGGATCCTAGCTAACAACATTATTTTAATTTTTGGCTTTTATTGATACATCTTTTCGTTTCGTGCTGAAGAAGAGAGGCGATTGTCCTCTCGAAATATTCGCTTTGTTTTTTCAGTATCTTCATTTGGCCTATAAAAACCCCATTTTTGCTCGTTTTTCTTTCTTTATATGGAATTGAATGCCTAACGCCCTCCGTTAATATTCTGAATAGGTAAGAATTGAGCTAGCTAATTAAATTGCGTCATTTTTTCAACTTTTGGGGGTTTGATATTAAAGGGGTAGTACCCTCCCGTAAGCTAAATAGTTTGAAAACTGAAAATGATTTTTATTTTAGAACGCTGTTGATCAATCATCACAGCAAAAACGAGCAAAATTGAATGAAGCCCACGACAATGCTGAGACAGGTGTAATCAAGCCAAGTGCCAGCTCTACACAAAGCTCTATGCAACCTGGGAGGAAATTCAAGAGAGAGTGGACGCTTTCATA
>NC_142794.1:26323946-26331982 GCF_049724085.1 Artemia sp. Qi Xiang Cuo | reverse complement strand
TCCGTAGGTTTAATAATTTGAATCAGACATTTTAAGGATATCGAGTGTTCTTACTAAAGCGTATTTTGTATGTTTCTGTGTGTGTCTGTGTGTGTTTGTGTGTGTGTTCCGACTCTTGCATAAGAAAACCTTAAAATTTAGTAAATTGTCAAACGATGTCAAAATGTAACCTCTTAGTTTAACTGAGGTATTGGACCTATCCGCTGTCTCTGATTGGTCCCTAAAAAATGGGTGTTGTCTAAAAAACCAGTCTGGTTGAAAACGTGGAGTTTTCGTACTGCTCACTTTTTGCAATGTGTAGGAACCAGTGGGGAATCCCCGCTCGTTTGGAAAGGTGCCAAGGAAAGGCAAGGAAATCGAATGTAGTTTCAAAACGTATTTAATCACGTTTCTTGAATGAAGTATCTGTACTGTATATTCAAGAGGTTAAATCAATAAAAAGCTTGTTACTTACTTACAAATATTTTTATAATTTCTTGAATGAAATTTCCGTATTGTGTATCCAAGAGTTGACTTCAATAAAAAAATTGTTACTTACTCAGAATTTTTTCATAATTTCTTGAATTAAATTTATACATCGTGTAGCTAAGTGAAAATTGTTTGTGATAAAGAGAAAAAAAAGAATTGTTCTGTTATTGAAATTTCAAGACTTCATTTACATGCAATAGATACCGAGAGTTCAATGACTCCTCCCCCGCAATGACTTCCAGAGGTTTTATGACTCCTCCCCACAATGAATTCAGATGGTTTTAGGACTCATCCCCCTAGCCATAACTCCATTCAACCTTGAGCGAAGGTATAAAAGTTTGATGAAGTATTTTTCTACTTAACAACTACATTAATAACTTTTGTGTTTTTTTTTCTCAAAAAAAAATCTGTTAATACGTTTAAGCAATAAATATCTTTAAGCTTAACCCGTCTTTATTCTTTAGAATAGTTCTATTGTTTTAATTAAATTTTGAAGAAATTGCAAGTAACAATTGCTTTCTTGAATTCGCTTCCTGGACATAATACAGATATTTAATTCGAGAAATCATGATAAAATCGCAAGTAAGTAATAAACTCTTTATTGTTTTGATATTTAATTCGAGAAATCCCATGAGTTGAATTCAAGAAAGAGTTTGCTACTTACGATACTTTGATTTTGTCAATGCTATCCCAAGTATCTGTCAATAGATGTTGATAAAGAATTTATTCATTCTTATACTTAGATTTTCTCTATGTTAACCTATCTATCCAATATATGATGTATGTAAATTCCTTTTCTTACATCTCCGATGTTGTAATAGACATTCTAAACGTTCGATATGCTAGCTTACTCTAAAAATAATGAATACATAACAATGTAAAGCATAATATATTTTTAATGAAATAATGTCATGTAGAATATTAATACAAAAAAATAGATGTTATTATACATTATTAATATCAATGAACAACTTTGGAAATTTTGAATCTGTTCCATAAAATGGTTCACCATGTTCTCTCTTGATACTATAGCTATTGTCTTTTCTTAGTTCGTAATCTGTAGAATAATCATTATTCCATTTTGACTCATACACAATTTTTATAGGTGTGTCATCGACAGGGTCAATATGCTTTTCGTCTTTGGTATTATTTGATTCATTGACTGTTTGATCAATGGCAGTAACGTTTGCTGGTACTTTATTTTTCATCGATTCATCTTTATATTCCTTAGTGATATTTTCAGCCAATGCCCTTTTTATTTTTCTAGCAATTTCACTGTCTATTATCACACTATTTGTACACAGGTAACAGTTCCGGCATGTAGACATGATATGGTTTATGATATTAGTAGAAGAGTAGGCCTTTCTTTTCGTCTTTGTTTTCATTTGAATGCTAATACCCGAAAGCTGACGATATGGTTTAACACTGGGTAACATGTTACCACAAGCACTAGCAAGAAGATACCCCTCTTTATCATCTAATATTTTTATGTTGGCATTCTCTTGGAGCGCAATCATCTCCGAAGATCTCGATCTCGCATATCTACCATCGTAAGAGTTTGAATTTTTTTCCTACTCCAAAAAAAATTCAATTCCTTACTGTCATGACAAAACACGCATACTTTTGCGATAGAGCTACCACTTGTACTTGTTTAATAGTTTAAATACTTCTCCTTGTCAGAATTCAATGCTACAATAACACTATCATGTGAACACACTTTCTTAAAATGCTTCATCTTCACTTTTTTAGAGATATTAGTTACGTGTTTATCGTTCCACTGTGTAAAAAATACTGATTTAATACATGCAATAAACTAGGTAGTGTCGATAACTGGCCATAGAGCAATAACGAGAATAAGAACTGGATACGCACAAAGCTAAAAGCAAAAACATATCCTAGTTTAAGAATAGTTGTTCGATTGTCAACAGTGAAATAATAGTTAGTTGTTTATATAGTTAGTTTGTTTAAAGAAATAATGGATTTTTTGCATTAGAAAACATGTTGCTTAAAAGAGAAGTAACAGGTAAGGTTTTATAGAAATCTATGATAAGCTATTTGATACTTCTGTGTGCTATAACCACTCTTTTATACATTGCTAATTTGGCTAATGAAAGAAAATGAAATAGTATTATTATAGAATAGCGTAGAAACAAATTTAAGTTTTCCTAATCGAAAGTTATGCGCTTGAGAAAATTTGCCTTATTTTTGAAAATACGGAAAGAAAAAAATTATATATACTTACAAATTCTGACTGCGCTTGTACACCTGAAGTCCCTGGTAAAGCATGAAGAGGAGTGTCCCCCCCCCATCTGGATCGGATGAGATTGAAGCATTATATGAAAGCGTCCACTCTCTCTTGAATTTTCTGCCAGGTTACATAGAGCTTTGTGTAGAGCTGGCACTTGGCTTGATTACTCCTGACTCAGCGTTTTCGTGGGCTTCATTCAATTTTGCTCGTTTTTGCTGTGATTATTGATCAACAGCGTTCTAAAATAAAAATCATTTTCAGTTTTCAAACTATTTAGCTTACGGGAGGGTACTACCCCTTTAATATCAAACCCCCAAAAGTTGAAAAAATTACGCAATTTAATTAGCTAGTTCAATTCTTACTTATTCAGAATGTTAACGGAGGGCGTTATGCATTCAATTCCATATAAAGAAAGAAAAACTAGCAAAAATGGGGTTTTTATAGGCCAAATGAAGATACTGAAAAAACAAAGTGAATATTTCGAGAGGACAATCGCCTCTCTTCTTCAGCACGAAACGAAACGATGTATCAATAAAAGCCAAAAATTAAAAGAATGTTGTTAGCTAGTATCCGTCGATGGCAGTTCATGTTTTTTTGGTATTTTGTGCAAATCGCGGATATTGGCGAATATCTCGCTTTCATGGTTGTTGGGTAATTGGTTTTAATTCTTTTAATTTTTGGCTTTTATTGATACATCGTTTCGTTTGGCACTGAAGAAGAGAGGCGTTTGTCCTCTCAAAATATTCACTTTGGTTTTTCAGTATCTTCATTTGGCCTATAAAAACCCCATTTTTGCTCATTTTTCTTTCTTTATGTGATATTCAATTCCATAGTATCAAACATGAAAAGTTGACAATTATATATTTTTTTTATGCAAAGCTTTTTAAAACTTATATATCTAAATTACGAATATCACAGTGCTAAACTCCTAAAAGTTGAAAAAAATGACACAAGCAGTTAACCTGGACTAAATAAATCATTGTAAGCAAAGAACTTTTTTTTCTCCTTCCATATCAACAATTAAAGTGCCCCAGTTCGTAACAATTAAAGTGCCCAGTTCAGGCATAGTTCGCAAGTTAATTCATAACTCAATTTTGAAAAAAAAGCCACTTAATGACGATAAAAAAAATAGATTTTCTTTTTTTTTTATTATAGCGAAACTGACCGACCCTGTTTTTTGAATATTTAGTGAAATGCTTTTTAAAAGAACTAACAACACAGTAAAAAAAAGCGTAAGAAAGGAAGGAAATTCTTCCCTAACTTAATAACGAGACAAAAAAAAAAGATTTATTTTTTATTATAGCGAAACTGACTGACCCCTGTTTTGAATATTTAGTGAAATGCTTTTTTAAAAGAGCTAACAACACGGTGAAAAAAAAAGTATAAGAAAGGAAGGAAATTCTTCCCTAACTTAATGACGAGACAAAAAAAGAGATTTCTTTTTTATTATAGCGAAACTGACTGATCCTGTTTTTGAATATTTAGCGAAATGCTTTTTTTTAAAAGAGGTAACAACACGGTGAAAAAAAAGCATAAGAAAGGAAGGAAATTCTTCCCTAACTTAATAACGAGACAAAAAAAATAGATTTATTTTTATTATATAGAAAATGACTGATCCTGTTTTTTTGAATATTTAGCGAAATGCTTTTTTTAAAATAGATAACAACCCAGTGAAAAAAAAGCGTAAGAAAGGAAGGAAATTATTCCCTAACTTAATAACGAGACAAAAAAAATAGATTTCTTTTTTATTATAGCGAAACTGACTGATCCTGTTGTTTTAATATTTAGCGAAATGCTTTTTTAAAAGAGCTAACAACACGGTGAAAAAAAAAGCACAAGAAAGGAAGGAAATTCTTCCCTAACTTAATGACGAGACAAAAAAAATAAATTTATTTTTTTATTATAATAATGAGAAAAATTTTTACTCACCAGAAGTCGCTTAGAATATTCCATATCTATGTAAATGATTGCAAAAAATATTGATACTAGTAGATTGAATGAACTATTCAAACTGTAGAAAATTATAATCTGAAACCTGAATATATACAAAAAAAAGTTGATATATATTGGCAGCTAAACAAGACACACCGGTTTTCTTATACGGGATTTACCACTGGTTTTCTGACACGGAAGACACATACACTATTAGAGATATCAAAAAAATATTTTGAATATATTAAGGTATAGGCAATACTGGTTTAGAAAAAAAAACTAGAATAGTGAAATAATTTCACTTTATCGACCCTCAAATTCCATTTAGGTTGCCGTATATGGCGTACCCACAGTATTTCCATACACCTATTAGCCCAGAAACCCGTCTGGTTGGCCCAGAAACTTTTCTGGCAGGTTTTGTGCCCAGAAACTTGTCTGCTTGTCCCAGACACTTGTCTGGTTGGCTCAGAAACTTGTCTGGTTGGCCCAGAAACATACCTGGTTGGCCCGGAAACCTGTCTGGTAGGTTTTGTATAATTCCATATGCAATTGACATCAATAGCATTAATTAGTCTGGTAATCAACCATGGAAAGCTGCCAGGGAACGTAAAGTCCCCAAATTCCATATGTACTTACTACTTCTAAGACCAAGAAATAAACAATACATTGTGACCACATCGTTCTTTACTTAGGCCGCGCTAAATCGGAATTAGCAGAATCAAGAGCTTTAAAAGTCATAAAACCTAAAAGCCAAACCAAAAATTTCCAAAAGGGAACCACTCAACAATATTTACGGCTAACAAAAAACAGTACTTATTAGATATTAAATATATAAAATAAAAAAATCAACAGACTAAGGAGCAACATTAAAACTTAAAACAAACAGACATTATTCAGCATATGAGGGGGTCCCCCTTCATTGACCCAAGCTCTTTAAGTTAAAGTCTTAAGGTTCTTTAAAATACTTCTCATTCAAATTCAGTGGCTATTGTGTTTTGGCAGTCTTTCTTTAGGATTTGGGATAAAAAGTGGAACTTTAGCGCAAAGAGTGAATACTGAGAAAGGGTCCCTCTTATATAAAGAATCATTTCTGTCCACTTTAAGTTTTTATGATGCTCCTTACTTTCAGTTAAAATACTTTGTTTTCAATTTCCTTTCCGAGAATTTTTCAAATCATGCCAGAAAATCCCCCTAGAGAGTCTTCCATCCCAAAAAAGCTCCTCCCTGAGGAAAAATCACACCGGGGAAAATCTCCCTCCCCCCGCAGAAAATACTCCCCAAAATGTCCGTGTACTTCCCAGTAACAACTCCTATATGTGAACAATGGGCTAATTGCACAAATTACAGCCCTTCCCCAGACATAAAGGGAGTTCATGACATCCCCAAAGACAAAGTTATCGGACCGCTATGCTTTTACATCACATAATTCCATCAGCCCATTTTCCTAATGAAAAAAGATTTGAGGCATCAAAATAGCAGTGCTTCGCGAAACTATTTTACCGAATCTTTTTCTTTTCGACTGACTCAAAGCATTGGGAAGTTGTCCACCAGTAGAGAGCTATCTTATACTCGTGACATGACCACGTGGTTTATGGTTTTCTCAGTGAGAATGAAAAAACAGGAATTTTCTCACTTGGAAAAACATGAATTTTGTCACATTTATGGTTGTTTTCATGGATGGTTATGTGTGTTGTTCGATTTATTTGATGTTTTTCTCGGATGTCAACATCAAATTATGGATGTTTTATGGTTTTTGTCAGTGAGAATTTGAAAAACAGGAACTATGTCACATATATGGATGTCAACAGCAATTCATGTCTGTTTTATGGTTTTCTCACTGAGAATGAAAAAACAGGAATTTTCTCACTTGGAAAAACAGGAACTTTCTCACTTGGAAAACCATAAACCTCGTGGTCCTGTCACGAGTAGCACCTGTGAACTTGATTTACATAAAGTTCGCTGAGAGCTGCACTTACAACAACAACAACATCAACCTTGGAACACCTGTGCTGTCGACCTCAATTCACCTATCGTGAATCAATAATTCCCCTTAGAAACATCAAATTAATTTCCCCTTTCTTGACAGATCAATCAATCAATGACATCATCTGTCAGACTTTAAAAATTTTCGCCTAGAAACATTTCTCCAGGAATAGATCCAAATCATAAATGTCTTTGCCTCGGGAACAGTTCTACTGGTCGAACTCCAAAAGATATTAATAACCAAAGGCCATGGGAACAATTAGGCAAGAAACATCTTAGCGATGAATTGTTTTAGCGCGCGAAAAGGTTTCCTATTAATTTGAAATGCGTTAGCGCAGAGATGCCAATAACAAAGGAACACGCTGAATTTGCGTTTAGGTATTATTTGGTCGAAACAGTTTTAGACAGGTTATTGAACTATTTCTGAGAAACAGATAGATACATTTTAAATTAAGATTTTTGAAGAGATTTTAGAAGAGAATTTAATGGTGAAACTCTTTGGTCGTTATAATACACAAGTTTCATTTGAACAGTGTTGTGAGGTCCTCTAACCCAACCCCAAAGGGTTCCAATCCTCCTACCCAACCCCGAAGGAAGCCCCCGGTCCTCAAAGGCCTCCCAAGCTCCCAAAGGATCACTGGCGCCCCCAAAGGCCCACCCAGACCCCCAAAGGCCATCCCCGGGCCCACACAAAGGAATTATTTACTGACCTTCAGTTGTTGTGATTTTAAAAGTTCTGCTTTTGTTTTCTAAAATCATCGCCTAAAATTCCTCAAACTGTTTCACCCAAAGAGACACATACACAGAGACAAACACACAGAGACACAAACAGAGACAAACACACAGAGACACACACACAGAGACACACACACAGAGACACACTCACAGAGACACACACAGAGAGACACACACACAGAGACAAACACACAGAGACACACACACACAGAGACAAACACACAGAGACAAACACACAGAGAAACACACACACAGAGACACACACACAGAGACACAAACACAGAGACACACACACAGAGACACACATACAGAGAGACAGACACAGAGACACACACACACACAGAGACACACACACAGAGACACACACACAGAGACACACACACACAGAGACACAGACAGAGAGACACACACACAGAGACACACACACAGAGACACAGACACAGAGACACACACACACACACACACACAGACAGACACACACGCAGAGACACGCACAGAGACACACACACAGAGACACAAACACTGACACACACACACAGAGACACACACACGCACACACACACAGACAGACAGACACACACACACACAAACAGACACAGACAGACAGAGACACACTGACAGACAGAAACACAGACACAGACACTCACAGACACTCAGACAGAGACACACA